>NW_009204720.1:0-52259 GCF_000690835.1 Fulmarus glacialis
CCCACCCCCTTCCCCATCTGTTTCTCTGGCTACCCTATTTAAGAAGGGGGAAAGAAAGATTTATTTTTTTTCCCCTGCAAGCAGTAAGAACGGTGTTTTTCCCAAGAAATTTTGGACTCTGAAAGATGAGAGTCCAGTGAGTTACTAAATCTTCTAGCTATCTGTATTTCTTATATAGCTTTTTACCTTATAGTAAAAGATTCCCTGAACCCAATAAATAATACTCTGCAACTATATATTTGCAGTTGTTCAGTGAGAAGAGCTACGTCTCCAAAAGGCCTTCTTAATTTTCATGTTTTATAAAATAAGTTCAATTTATGCTCTGGTGTTTGGTTATAACCCACATTTTATTTAAATCTGAAGTGGGTAAATGATCTGGAAGCTGTACTTATCTAACAATGGTTAATGGCACGCAAGTCTGCTGGATCATGAAAACTCCCTGAGTTTGCAGTTGCAAAGCTCTGTATTGTATGCATCCACCTTCTAATTGCTGCAGAAAAGTGGATTAGATATTCTATCACTACAAACGGTATTTGGGAAAAATGTGGTTTTTCCTTAGAGAGAATCTATTGCGTTTTTGTTCTTGAGGATATTAAAAGTCTCTAATGATCTCTCAAAAGCAATACAGGGCAGCTAATTATCTCCTTGAAATAGTCTCATTTCAGCTTTGTTGAAGTACGTGGAATTCTTACTATTACCAGGAAGAGGACAGGGAAAAGACTTCCGAGATGTTGCCCATGAGAAATGCATATTTACTAGTGCTCTTCAGCCAACTGCTTTGATTATATGAGGAAATTTTCCCTGCAGGTGAATGATTTGTTATTACAGAGGAAGAAACGACCCTTTGTAGTATCCTGTAAATCAGGAGAGAGATCTTTTGTCTGATTTTTAGTATGACTATTGGCTCTGTATGTGAGACTGACTTCTGGGTCCTGAATACTTGCAAAAAACCAAACAAACAAAAAAAGGGGTTGAAAATCCAGAGAAGGGAAATATGGACATATGAAACTCATTTACTTAATGCTTACCTTCCTTTAGCTCTTTGCTTTACCTTACCTAACTTTATGTGTTTAAAGCAGGCAACCTGCCATTTCTCTGTCCATTCTGAAGTCGCACACAAATCCTGTCAACTAAATTAATCCCATAGAAGCTAAATTAAGCCTCAGCCAACAGAAGACCATCGAGTAGCATGTAAACTACCTTTATCAAGGATGACTTCTTTACTTTCCAGACTTTTGTCTCATGCCTGATCTTTTGTCTTCAGTATCAATATATTTCGTTTACTTTATTGTCTCCATTTGGACAAAAATACCTAACAGCTACACTGTACACTAGGTATCTTACACATGCATGAGAATTGAACAAGTAGAAGGTAATAAGTGAAGCCCTCTGAAGGCTGTTGAAAGTTGGCTACTGGTGATATCTTTTAGGATATCACCAAGCCACCAGTATACAGTGCACATAAAATGAAGACAAATTTCCTTTCACTTTCTCTGCCATTTTTCATTCATTGTGTCTTTAGGAAAAGACACTGAGAGAAAGTGAGAAGATAGTTCTCCTGACAGATAAGAATTAAGGTGAGCACCACCAAGAAGTCATTTTTTTTGTTCTACTCTTTGAGTAAGCTTGCTTGCTTTAGAAATGAAATTTTTGGATTCTCTGCCTCTTCACAAATTTTGACTGTACCATCAGATATCAAATTATTTCTGAAGCTTTTTTTCTTTAAAACAAAAAGCTGACATCTTTTAACTGGCAGCAGAGAGTCAGAATGAACCAAAGTTTATTCGATATGTGACAGTAATAGCTAATATTACTGTTACTTTAAAATTTACCCAGATTTAATACCTAATATCTGATACTACCTGATTATTATAGAACCAAATTGTATGTTACCTAATGTGAGTAAATTAATATTATTATTTCAAAAATCTTGCTAGTATTACGTAAAGTAACTGCATGTGGTATTTAGTCATCAGAGTTAGGAACAGAAGTGATTCTAATAAATGTAACTGCAAGGAACCGGATTTTTCTTTTATTCTTTTCCTTTTTCTCATTATAACAAGTTTGAGTTTGATAACGCTCTTAGAGATGCCATCAGGAATACATCCCAATTTGGCCTGTAAAACAGGCTAATATACATTGGTATGCAAAATGCAGAAGCGGATCTTACAAGATACACACATCCAAGAATAGGGTAGATAGCACTTAACGTTACATGCATTATTTATGGCCTTCATTTGGCTTTTAATCTGTGTAGATTTTTGTGAATTTTCTGGACTGATATCTCTGGAGCATCTAGTTCACTCTATATGCAGAAAACAGAAGAGCTGCAGAGCAGCAGTGTGTGGGGAGAGGAACATTCTTAAGTTTTTCGGGATCAAGGGAGAAATTAGGAATATTATGAAACATCTGACCTCTGAGTAACAAGAGCCAATTTGGTCCAAATCGGATGAAAGCAAGAAGAGAAAGCCTTTCCGTACAAAAAATTAAGCGTTGTACATTAGAGGCCTGATCCAGTCAGTCTTTCCAGAGATTTCAGGACATTTATGGTGGGATCTTGAAGGTGACCCCTGTGGTTTTGTATTTTTGTGGCATCTAGCTAGTAGTGAGGCTCCAAGTGCTGCTTTCACTTGGGCTACATTGTTCTGGTTTTTATTCAGTTTGAGCTATTACATGTCATAAAGTCACAACCTTTTTCTCATGCCAAACATGTCTGTTCTTAGTCAAGTATGTCCTCAGCAATCCTGTCTTGCAATTAAGCTATTTAATGACCCTGAAGACTATTTGAAAACTCTAAATAATAGGTATGCCCTTGATTTAACATAATTAAAAAATAAAAGTAAATTACTTTCCCTCAAAAGCTCATGCCTTATTTTGAAGCTGGCCTTAAATACTGTTTAGAGGTAAGGAAATGAAATGGAAAATTCTGCAATCCTTTTTAGTGTCTCTGGCAGTCTTCCAAACACAAAGCCCAAAGCCAAATATTCATTTTAACCATATTTTGTTTGGAAAAGATGCTTTAAGCAAATTAATTCAGTTTAACTTTGGAACACTTTAATAATGTGTGGCTGCTGATCTTGATTAGAACAAACATTGTGCATTTGAAATATAAGTCTTGTCTGTACCAACACGTAGTTACTATTCGCTTATAAAAGGATGGAGTGGTCTGACTCCAGTACTAAGAAACTCTAACAACTGTTGGGATTCCAGTGTTAATGTAAAGCATTCAATTTCTATCTGTGTCTGATTATTCTCCATTGTGATTATGTGAACATTTTTTTACTTCTAAGAAATTCAGTCAAAATTTATTTAGATTCATCAAAATCCATGTCAAGAAGTTGAATTTAAGAAGGTAAAAGTCTCAGGGCAAAACTACCCTCTCTCATCCACTTTGTGCAGGTGCCAGATCAGATCTCTGATTTTCACCATTGCTTTGCAGAATTGCCTCTGATATAGGCATGTATTTGACATACAATTAAGCACATGTAATGTCTTCTAGAGGGAGAATCTTACATTATGAGGATCCTTAATCTAATTTTGAGAAGCCTTTTAACAACAAAAGGCTTTAGAAAGTTGCAGAAAATTATTGTTATCACTGTGCAACTCCATTTTGAAATTGAGTTGAGGTATGGCTTCTCCTTCAGTGGTGACCCTGCTGTCCCTCCTCTGGCTGTCTGCTGCACACATACGGATACCTGGGCTGGATCCTTGCAGCCAGACATTCACCTAAATCAGTACCCACCTATGAAGTGAAATCCTGAGTTTTATAGCTTTGACTATGACCCTTTCCTAAGATTTTGTCAGTTCATTTGGATATGAAATCACTATTTTGATATGCCTTAGACATCACTCTGTAAATCATGCTCTAAAATATCAAATTACTCACTGAGGTCAATCCCTTTTTCCCCAGACAGAGTCAAACTCTATCCCCTCTACTGAAACTTAAACAGTAAAATGAAGACAGTAATGTAACTGTCACTTACCTCTAGCAGGTAATTAATATCCAGGTCCAAAAGACATCCGAAAGGAAGATTCCCTCTTTTTTTTTTTTTCCTTTTTATTTCCATTAAATTTTCAGATATGAATATTAATAAGATATATTCCATTTACAGCAATAAAGATCACAAACAGCAGGCCTGCAATTATAACTGGACAGCTGAAACCCTGGCAAATGCCCTTTTTACTTCTCTGAACAAAAGAGGGTGGTTATCTGATATACACGGTACATCCCTCAAGATTTTTATGCCTGGTTAAGTTCTTTCTGAGGATTGCTTAGCTAACTCTTCCAATACTCTCATCATCAGATCGGCCAGCTGTGACCTATAGGTACTTTTGTGGAAATTAGTAATTGCTATCTAAGTAAAATGAGGACAACTTTCTTCCATTCCACAAGAATATGTAACAGGAAAGGCAAATTAAGTAATCAGTTACGGTAGGTACAGAGTTCAGTTTTTGTTTGAATTCCATTTTAAGATTTTTTCCTAGAAATTAAATTATCTGTCATCTTTCAAAACAGAAGTTGCAAATGTGATGTTAATAATTTGGGACAGACTATTCTGTCGGGGTTTTTGTGCCTTCACATAAATATGCTTATGAATAAAATCCAATGCAAGTGAAAACCACTGTTTGAACATGGTATGTTTTGAACATGACAATGTACTGAACATACTGGTTTTAAAAGATTTTTCCATAATTGGTCAGCAGCTCTTTAAGGGAAGCCCATTTTTGCAGGAAACAAAGTCAGTCAGCCGATGATACCACAAAACCAGTAATGCTATCAGGACAAAGTAGGGCTCTTCCCTCAAAGGGATTGATTGATTGATAGTCATTTCATGGAAACAGTTATTTTTAGAAATTCAAATTAGTTTCCATTAAAGCTACTGCTTTTAATTATAAAAAAAATAGATTTACTGAAATTGAACTCTTAAAGTGAGATTTAATAAGGTGAATATTGAAACTCAGAAATAGTTTGAAAAATTCAGTTTGCTTTAAAACTTGTGTTGTTCTGATTTGAATAGACCCTTCCTTTTGAAATTGAATCTAGTATTTTGAGCAACAATAGTTTATATCTTTAAATGACCAAGACTGAAATATCATTTCAAAGATAATTTGAGAAATGTATTTACATGAATTTTTTTGCATTCTGAAATTTTTTGAAATACTTTGTCTAGAATTTGGTTTTAGAAAAACATTTGAAATGTAAACATGATAAAATTATTTCCTGAACCACTCTACACATAATGATAGAGCCTTGAAAAGGCAGAATTAAGGAATAATATGTTTTGTATTCTTTACTCATTAAAGAATGTTTGAAGTACTAATTCATACTGATCTTGCGTATCATTGTCTGAAGCCCTGTTTATTCAAGCAGTTTTCAGTTATCTATATTTTTGTTTAAAATTAGAATAAAATAACTTTGCTTTTGAAAGCACTTTGTTGCACTCTTGTCTTCCCAAAGATATTTGTGCAATGGCTGTTTAGTTTCTGCTGTCTTTCAAAGTTCTGCCTGTGGATAAATGAAACACACAGGTGATACATTTACACAGAATATCCAAAAGGTGGTTCTATGCTCATCCAGGATGTAAACCTCAATTTTGGAATTAGCTAGCCAGTGCCAAGAAAGGAACACAGTACTATACTCAGTACAATTTTATATTAAAGTTTCAGTTTTAAGATTTAATATGTTAAATTTAATTTTTCAATACTAATACAGGTTTTAAAAAAACAACAAGGAAAGCTCATCATTAAAAACAGGAAACTTGTACAACTGGGAGATTCTTCAGTTCTTGGATAGAATTTGAAATGCAGAATACCAGCAATTCACTGTGGGTTGCATCAGGTTGTCAGAGTTTTGAGAGCTTGTTTACGGAAAGTGGGGGTGGATGCTTGTGCCGATCCACAAGTCTGTATACATATTTTTTTTTTCTATTTCCATCTCATTATTCCATTTGCATGAAATACTTGAGCGTTTTTTGTGGGCTTTGGTTTTGAATTAAGAATTAATTTTTAAATTTCAGATTTCTTTCTGGATAAAGCTGCTTAGTTTTAATGTACTTTTAAAATTCTACTGCCAAAGCCAGTAGAATTCTACTACCAAAACCAGCCAGACACAATAAAAAGGTAATTTACAACTTGATTATTATTGTTTATGACTTCAGTATTCAGTTTTAAAGGGCATGATATCACTGCAACCATACAACTATTGCTAACAGTTTTGGGAATCGTCATTGCAAACAGTAGCAGAATAGTACTCTGCAAGGGGCTTGAGTGTTCAACTGGAAAGGTTATTATATGATCTTGAAAAAACATTGGGTTTCTTGATTATAGAATCATAGAATCATTAAGGTTGGAAAAGACCTCTAAGATCATCAAGTCCAACCGTCAACCCAACACCACCATGCCCACTAAACCACGTCCCTAAGCGCCTCATCTACACATTGTTTTAAATACTTCCAGGGATGGTGACTCCACCACTTCCCTGGGCAGCCTCTTCCAAGGCCTAACCACTCTTTCAGTAAAGAAATTTTTCCTAATGGCCAGTCTAAACCTCCCTTGGCGCAACTTGAGGCCATTTCCTCTCGTCCTGTTGCTTGTTACTTGGGAGAAGAGACCAACCCCCACCTCGCTACAACCTCCTTTCAGGTAGTTGTAGAGCGTGATGAGGTCTCCCCTCAGCCTCCTCTTCTCCAGGCTAAACATTATCTAATATGTCAACTCATTGTTAGCTACTGGAAGAAAATAAATGAGTTCTGTGTGTTTTCTGTTGAAGGAAATGTGTTAATAGACATTTTGCTAACACAGACAAACCAAAGTGAACAGAAATTTCAAAACAGATGTTTATAGAAGAAAAAGAAGAAAGCTTTAACAACAAAAAAACCCAACAAAAACAAACAAACAAAAAACCACAATTAAAAAAATCACCTCCTTTCTTTTTGCTCATGTAGTTCTTAAAATGTACTGGTTAGTGTCAAAAGCCTGAGGACAAAGAAAACATAGGTGTATGGTTTCTATACAGGTGACTGAGTATAGAGAGCACTTCAGGAGTTTATGAATATTTCTGTCAAATAGAGGCCAAAAAAACACCTGAAATGAAAAATGCTTATTTGATTTTTTTCTAATTCACTTATTAGGCCACATGCAATATGAAGTTTGTCACTAGATTCAGTCATAACAGGTTTTGGCCAAGATAAATCAAAAAGAGTGGGTAAAGTGTTTTTACGCTGCTGCGGGTGTCAAGATGCATACAGAAAAGGGAGATCAAAGTGTTTTTATGCTGTTGCAGGTGTCAAGATGCATACAGAAAAGGGAGATGCATTTAATTCACTTTTCATGGATTTCCAAAAGTTATTTGATGAGCAAAAGGTCTTAAAGACGGTAAGCTGCTGTGACACAGTGGGAATTTTCTCACATGGAGGAAAAAGAATACTTGGAAGTTAAATAGTAAGTAAATTTTCAGCATTCTTTGTGGAGGAAGTGACTGCAAGTTTCCATGGAGAGAGCCTATATTGGATCCATATTCCAAAAATCATTTGGAATAAAGGTGTGAATAGTGAGAAGACAAAACTTTTCTGATGATACTATGAATGTAAAGGCAATGACCCATTGTGAAGTGCTGCATAACTTTGTGCTACAGGTTCAGTGGATATGGAGCACATAACTGGCTGAAGAAGAACCTTCTTTTGCTTTCTTTAAAATGAAATTTTTATTTTTTGTTGCATCTAAAAGTAATTTGGAAGATTGCTGCCTATTTAAATCTGTCATTGACAGGTAGTGTTTAAGATCTTCAGTTGGCTGAATGGGAATTTTTAATCAAGAAATGTAAACAAACCAACTGACCAAGAAAATGGCAGATAAAATTTAATGTTGATAAATGACTAGTGAGAAAAAGCTATTCTAACTTTACATATATAATAAAGACTATTTTTATACTTACCATTCACCAGTTAATTATAATACAACTGTGAAAATATTCACTAAATGCCAAGGCCAAACCAACATAAATCAAATCCTAGGAAACAAAGAGAGAACAAGATAGGGATTATGACGATGATGGTGATGATGCCATGGTGCAAATATTGTGCCCAGTTTTGTTTCTTGGGCTCTTACCCCTCTTGTCCAAAATCTCAGAGAAACATAGGGGAACTAGTACTTAAGGACAAGCACAAATTTTTTTCCTTTTTTTCGTGTACAAAGAGTGCCCCCATGTTCTGTAGCTCTCATGGTTTAAGGAGAATCTTAAATGAAGGAGTAGAAGGAGTTAAAAGATATGAGTAGATAATCTATATTCATAGTGGATGAAGTTGACCACGACATTTCACAGGATGTGCAGAAAAATTTTGAGAGAAAAGTTTTGGAGAAAATTTCAGGAATTACATAAAACTTTTTTAATATAACATTTCACTTTTCTGAGCGTTGCCCTATTCATTACAAAAAGGAATAGAACAAAGAATCTGATGGACAATTGTGAAACTTCTGTTTTCTAGAGGAAGTTATAGATACTGTTTGATTAAATTGTGTAGAAAAATTTATGAGAAACAGATTTTAAAAAGGCTGGTTTAAATGTCTCTCTTCGCCGCACTGATCTAGAATCAGGCCACAAATATTGTGCCCAGTTTTGTTTCTTGGGCTCTTACCCCTCTTGTCCAAAATCTCAGAGAAACATAGGGGAACTAGTACTTAAGGACAAGCACAAATTTTTTTCCTTTTTTTCGTGTACAAAGAGTGCCCCCATGTTCTGTAGCTCTCATGGTTTAAGGAGAATCTTAAATGAAGGAGTAGAAGGAATTAAAAGATATGAGTAGATAATCTATACTCATAGTGGATGAAGTTGACCACGACATTTCACAGGATGTGCAGAAAAATTTTGAGAGAAAAGTTTTGGAGAAAATTTCAGGAATTACATAAAACTTTTTTAATATAACATTTCACTTTTCTGAGCCTTGCCCTATTCATTACAAAAAGGAATAGAACAAAGAATCTGATGGACAATTGTGAAACTTCTGTTTTCTAGAGGAAGTTATAGATACTGTTTGATTAAATTGTGTAGAAAAATTTATGAGAAACAGATTTTAAAAAGGCTGGTTTAAATGTCTCTCTTCGCCGCACTGATCTAGAATCTGGGCCAAGCCATAGGTGAAATCCTCTCAGACTCTTTAGCAACAAAATTTAGTTTAAGAAGTTTTCCCTTCCTTATGTCTTCTTTTCCTACTTCAGTGTCTGCTTCCTGATGTATCATTATTTTATTAAGCCTTTTTTTTTTCTTTTTAACTAAGACTTCACACAATCGAAGGATATTACACATATCTATCTAATACTTATTTGCTAGAGACTTGGTTAAAAGTCACACTCTATACCACATAAAAATAGCTGAGTACTGCAAAAGAAAGGTAGGAGATAAAAATGATCCAATACAGCTAGTAGCTATCTGTAAACCAATTGTGAAGTTCTTATATTTGTAACAAAGAAAAGAAAAAAAAATCAATTTGATTTGATTTCAGTTTTTGCCTGATGTTGATAAATTGACAAATAGGGGGTTTTGTTCGTTTTGTTTAATAGTACTTCCCCTTTTCTAAGCTTGCCGTGCAGTAAAGTCTCATCACTTCTGTTTCTTCAGGCATCAAACCTTGTGTCTCCAATCATCAAGCCCATAAAACAGAGGAATCTAGACAAACTGGCACTATAAGTATCTGAGTTCAGTCATCACAAAGCAGCCTGAGGGATCAGAATTTTGTGGGTAAATATTACTTTGAAATCTTGAAGATCTATGTTAATCAAGCACAAAGTGCTATTATTGCTGTTTCCTAGGAATGACATCTCTATGGTGAGTTCTTGTGGTCCGTGCTATTAATGAGATACCACGGGTATGAGTAAGTGTAGACAGGCTGTAGTGCTGCTGACTGCAGTAAATGATGACAGACTGCAAGACAAACAGGTCAGAGCTGTTAGGCATTTATAATATAAACAGGGAAATCAGATAGGCTCAGAGTCCTAATGGCAAGAAATGTTGGAAACGACTAATTACAAACTACAAAGGTTGGTGATGCATCCTACTTGGTGAAATACCAGTAATGAAGAGCAGGGTTTTATCAGATGATGCAACAGTCATCTCAGTGACTGAATACACTGAGAAAAGGGCTTGACTTACAGGCTAGTAGACAAAGATGGCAAGCATAGGCAGTGTTTGAAACTATTTAAGAAAAGTGAAAAGCGTGTAGTAGGTGTAAAGAGCAGTTTATTTTAGGAACAGAGAAGGTGAGAAAATTCATTTAGCAAATCCCAAAAAGAATCTTGGGCTGTCAAGCCCTAAAAGCTGATAAACACTTTATACTTGTAGAGTTTTTAATTTATAAAAATGTTTGTATGCAGTGCTGCAGGCACGCTTATAATCCTCTTCAGCACATATAAAAATATGAGTTGACCCGGTGTCACATCTACCAGTCTGTTAGAAATGGGAGAAGTGATCAGCACTTCAGACTCGGGTACTGCAGCATTTCTGTTTTCATCAGCTTGTCCATTAAAAATCCATGTATAATATAACTTTCTTGTACATTGTACATCCCTGATATGTAAATATTCTTCATGTAAAACTTCAGGTTGAATCATCTGCAACTTTAAGAATAGCCTCAAATTGTCTTATTTTTTTATATAATTGTAACTATTAAATGCTAAATAGAATTATGGAAAAAGAGTCACAGGAGAGTGTTAACTTCTCTTTTTTTATTCTCAATACAAGTCCTTGTGCGCAAAAAATAACAATAATCATAGCTCGACTGGAGTGTCATAAATTTTCTGGCAAAACTGTTGGGAAGGGTACACGCTCCAGTTTAGGGAGATTTTAATGACAAATGATATACCAAGAGCAATTTCTCTTCTATAATGAGGGAACTTTCAATTTCCATTGATCTCAGCTGTAGATGTATCACATAAGAATCTTGTAAGTAATGAGATTTAATGCATTAAGCTTAAGTTGACATTTTCTCTCTTAAATTTAGCTATAACTTGTCACCCTATTTATATACTTCACAAAGCACTAGGCATCTTTGCATGAGACTATTCCCAGTAGGAGATCATAGAAAACTCTATCTTCCAAACACTCTGTCTTACTCAAATCACAAAAAATGCAGTGTTTAAAAATAATTTTAGCTGTATTTTCTTCTTAAGCATCCTTCAGTTGCTTTTAGTTGTGGCTAAATTCACCTAAGTTATGGTAGCTTTTTCTCAGTTCCTCATCATCTAGAGTGTTCCCATTATGCCTGTTAGCTTTCTTTCAAGCCCTGGTTTCTACAAAATATATTAAAAGCTGTAATAAAATATATACCCTTTTCCTAAGGTGCTGTGTGATGGCCAAGAAAAAAAAAAATAGAGCACAGAGTGAAAGATTATGGTCTGACTAGTAAATATTGTAAAGATTTCTATTTTCTTGCTCATATTCAGTTTTTAATGGTTAATTGAAAGGGATGATAGTAAAACCCTCCTTGCTAATCAAGAGTGAGAAGGCATGGAGTGCTCTAAGGTCTATACAGAGAAAAATAGCAGTTGCAACCAAATCCCCTACCACTCCTGGCAATATGGAGAAATACTGAATATGCTGGAAAAGACTCAAACAGTACTGTATATTAAAGAAACATGGACAAACTGGAAAATGAGCTTTGCATGCAATCATGGCAATCACAAAGAATCTAATTGTACAATATTTAATAGGTTTCCTAAAGATAGTAGGGGAAAGGAATCCCCTGTGAAATAGTGAAAATGAGAATCATTAGGACAAAGTGGGGAAAAAGAACTGTAAAATATATGCACATGAGACTAACATGGAATGAAACAGAAATGCGGAGATTTGGTGTATACTTTTAACTGTTGATTTGTGAGTATTCCAGAGGGAATTCTTTAGATAAAAGATAATGTCAAAGATCTATGGAAATTGAAGAAGTTTATTAAATTTGTAGTAAACATAGCTATTATGCTAAAACTCCAAAGCATGCAAGAAAGTGTGTTTTTTTTCTGTGACAGAATATATTTCCAGAACAAACCCGAAGTACTTTTTATAGGCACAGGGATCAAGGCAACTAACCCAGGTGAAGTAACATTCAAATAGCACATGATATTGGGACAGAATGAGCAATAGATAAACTGAAAGTCTACAAATGAAGGATTTGCTTTTGTCTCTGAAAGACTTTAATGGAAAGAAACCTTAGTCTATTGTCACTGTTTAGCACTGAGAATGTGCCCATAGATCTTACATACAAAAAGATAAAAACAAAACAAGTTTGAGGGGGTACACACAGGCAGGTAACTCATCTTCAGCCTTTGCACTGGTAGCTAGTTTCATGAAGAGTGCATACTCTGCAAACATAAAGTCAACATGGATACAGATGTGTTGCTGTTATCTTCATAAAAGATGTGTTCATAAGAACTGGGAGCCTTCCAGTAAGTGATTCTTTTAAGATGCAAAACCCAGTGTCTGGTGCATGAAAAAAAAAAACCCACAAAGGTGAAGCAGGAGTTTCTAAGAGCTGCAAAACGTGGCAACAGCTAGAATCATATAGAAAGAGAAGAATACATAGATTAGCTTCATTCCCTGATATTTAGAGAGAAAAATGAGAGGTCTACAGCTGTGTGAGGACCCCAAGACATTATTTAAAAAAAAAAAAAAACAACAACTTTCATTTGCCAAGAGGAAGTGAAACACTACCAGGTTTTTCAGCAGATTAAGTGGCTTCTCCAGGTTTTGGCAGGTCTCTTTAAGTGAAAAGACCACTGTCACATTGCTCTTGGCCCATTATTTCTTCCCTGTCATAATGTAATGTGCTTGAAATGTGAATCACCTGGGATGGCAGCCTTGGACTGGTGTGATGTGGGCCTTATTTGTATAGAGCAGCGCTGCTCTTGAACATCAGTAAAGATGGAGGAATTTAATGGAGAATTAATAACCTCAGACTGAATTAGACCAATTTCAATTTTAGCATTTAATTTGGAAATCCATTAACCTCAAAGATGTTAATGTACTGAAATCTAAATATAAGAACAGAGTTCAAAACTGTTAGAAATACTGAACTGTGTCAACAGGTTCTGTTAGTGTTGTAATAAAATACGAATTTGCCTAAAACGTTTCCAGAAGGTCACCCTTGTGACAAGGAAGCCGAAGAATGAAATTCAGCGATTGAAAGCATATTCTTGCTGGTTCCATCACTAACATTTTTTTTAACCCATTGTAGGATACATATCTTACAAACATAACTGGGAGCGGCTGAAATAGAGTATTACAGAACATACTATTTGCCATTTTTGTACATCAAGAATTATGCCAACTATAGAGAAAATTAATACAAAATCAGGATAAAAAATTAACTTGAGCATACAAACAAGCAAGATTTCACAATTCCATTTAGAGGCAGAAACTGATCACGTGTTATCTTCTAATACTGGATAAACAGATGCTAATATTGATCATAAAAAGTGCCCTGTCTCTCCTCTGCTGAAAGGACATTTCCATTACAGTAGCTGGGGAAGATTTCTGAAATGCCTTTAGAGATTGGTCAAAATATGTTATGCCTCTTCTTAAGCAATCTCTAGAGTTACCGAATCAGGTATTCGTATTAGTGGTAATTCTATTGTATTATTTTCATTAAGAAGCTTCAAAGAGATCTTAAAGACCTTATAGAGAAAGAAGTCATTTAAAAGTAAATACTTTTAAAAGTACCTTCCATGAGGTATGGTGATTACAAACTAATGCTAATGTCTTTACGAGTCTTTATTGTGTAACTTTTCATTTCATTACCTTATTGAAGACCAATGAAGAAATCAGGTTTCCTTTAAAAAAAGAGAATTCTATTTTTACAGAGCTGTGCAAAAAAAGCACTATTGATAGTTGTGAACAAAAGGTTTACACTACTGTAATATCATGTCAGGTTATTGGTTTGCTACATCTGGTTAATGCAATAGTACATCTTTATGAACCCAGAGGCTCCTGAGAGCTGAAAGCTGTATTACTTCATTGTAGTTGTAGATTTCAGAGGTAACATGAGAAATTAGTTTTACTCCCTTTATTCCCTTCCTCCCTATTCATAAAGGCTAGAACTTTTAATTCTCATTAAACGTAAAACAAACAAACAGAAAATCTGATTTGATTATGTGAGTTTAGGACCTGGGGTTTTATGACTCGGTCTATATGCTCTTTCTCTACTTCTGAGCATGGAATAAAATGTGTGCTGAGGTATAGAAATTTAATCTCTGTCGTGTCCGATGCTAACCTTAGCTGGCTAGCTGATATGCACAGAGCCAGAATCTGCCTATAATAGCACCCAGGAGTTAGTGAATTAATCTCACCTGATGAAGTGTGTCTCCTCAGTGCATAAATCAGCTGGAATAATATCATTGATACGGAAGGAGGATGTGGAGAAAAAGAAGTTTGAAATGAGCCACAGCTAAGAGAAACCTGCTAATGGATAGGTCCTTAATATTAAATAACTGTGAGCAGTCAGTGGGAGTCAGTTTTGGCTGTTTGATTTCCTCAAGGTTCTGTGGTATCTATTTTTTATTTTAAAAAATAGTTAGGTAATATATACTGCAGTATAAGTGAATCATGATTGTTTTCATCCTTGTGTTCCTTGTGTTTAATGTGCATGTCTATATTTGCAATACCTTTTTAACATTTCACTATTTTGAATCACACCCGTCCTGACTTCAATTTCCACTCTAGTGTATTTTAACATTATCACAGAAGAACCGGAAGAATGCAAACTATCAGTAAGAAAAAGAGGTTAAACACTTTGGCAATTAAACAAATTATGTGCGATTTATGTAGCAAATCATTCTCAGTAATTTACACAAACCTGGCTAATTCAGAACCCTAATATTCTTCCTATAGAAACATTAGAAAATTTAGTACACTCAGGTTACTGTAAGGAGTGTGCATAAAAAAGGGGGGATCGCAGAAACCACCAGTCAGCTCTGTATCATGTTTTGATGCTTTAAATAGTTAATGCATTCCAGCAAATTTACTGTATACTACCAAAGCTGGATAATTTGGATATTCTTCTAATTCAGGCCATCATTAGATGTTTATTAGTATAAAGTCATTATTGCTAACTATTACTTTAAGAATGAATGACCACACTGGATATGAAGTAGTTTAATAAATGTAAAAATTTAGACTATTTTATTCCCCACAGACAAAAATTGGTATTTTCTCTGTGGCTCACAACAGGTTTAATGGATACAGAAAGAAGACAGTGTGCAATAAAGTGTGAAGCAAAATATTAACTGCAAATAAATAGAGGAATTTCTCCTCAGTGATTATAGTTTCAAGCTTTTAAATGGCACGGCATCCTAAATTTATATTATAATAAGTTAAGTGTGCAAGGTTCTCCAAAGCTTACCCAAAGACTAAGTGGTGTTAGAAACATGTATTCTCACAGGAACTGTTTGTGCAGCAGAAACAATACGTTAAAATTAAAAAAAAAAAAAAGGTTTTCATAAAAATTACATAGGAGATATTTCTTTTTATTTAGTGAGTGACAAAGCAGAACTAAGACCTTTGGTCCTGGGTTTTGTCTCAGCTTCAAAAGGTAAAAGCTTCTCCTTGTGCTGTGAGGACCTGCAAGCGCTAAACAGCTGAAAACAAGACCTTATTTGGAACTATTGAGTGAAAAATAAGGTTATGTTTTTTAAAAAAAAAAAAAAAAGTGAATTTATCAAGCTGACATGCTTTGCCAAACAGGAAGAGGTGTGGTGGGTTGACCTTGGGCAGCTGACAGACGGCCACCCACCTGCTCTCTGTCTCCCTCCTCAACAGGACAATGGGAGAAAATGAAAAATTAAAAGCTCAAGGGTTGAGGTAAAGACAGGGAGATTACTTACCGATTACCATCACAGGCAAAATAGCCTCACGGGCTGCAGGGAAATACCTGCTTCTCCGCAATCTCTCTGCAGGCTGCAGGGGAATCTCTGCTCTGGGCCTGGAGCACCTCCTCCCGCTCCTTCTTCCCTGGCCTTGCTGTTCCCAAGGCCCTTTCGCACACTTTTTCCCTCACGCCTCACTGCAGTGCAGTGCTTTACCCTTTCTTAAGTCTGTTTTCACACAAGGGCTGCCAGCCCCGCTGACGGTCTCAGCTGTGGCGGGTCCGGCTGGAACCAGTTGGAACTGGCTGTGTCTGGCACAGGTCAGCCCCTCGCTGCTGCTGACACCCCCCCGCAACACCTGGACACCTACCCCTGGTACAAAAGGTTTGTGCAAACAGTGAAATAAGTTTAAAAATCTCCTATTACAGTATTTCCTAGACCAACATCTGTTCTGCTAAAATTACTTCAAGAAGTTAAGTCTGTAAAGAAACATAAAATGTAAAACAATTTTAAAATTACCGAAACTTTTTTCCTAACTTAACAAATCATTGAGACTTTTCCATCCCAATTCAGGGCGATATGCATTCAAAATCTGAAATGCTCAAGCCCATGGTAATTTTTCGTGTAAAGAGTTAGCAAAGACTAAGCTGACCATCAGAAATGAAAATTCACAAGGAGCGAAAGAGAAAGAAGAGAGCAAATATGACACCATAATATTTGTTTAAAATGCAAGCTGAAAGGGTAAGCGGCTGATGTTGGTAGATCTACTGGAGCTTTCCCCCATCTCTTGTAGTAGAGGTACAGATTCCCCTAACTATAAGAAGTAGTAAAAGAAGTTGCAGGTTATCATTCTTCATCACTTTTTCTTTGATCTCTGTATAAAGATTATTAATTTCAAGCTCTCTCAAATTTATAGCATTGACCTGCAGAGTGGTAGAAAATCAAGACCATCTCAAGAAGCTGTTTCTTACATACTGCAGAACTTTACTTTTTATTTTCTTTTCCCAGTAGGTTTGCAGCAAAATCAGCCAAATGACATTAGCTACGCTTTAAATTCCAATTTCCACACTTCTTTCATTCTGTATCTCACTACTTTTTTCATCTCACCACCTAACTTCCTTAGATTTTAAGTGTAACGAATCTCAAACTCCAGTGAATAAGGAAAATAGAAAAAGAGGAAACTATCATGAGCCTATGAATTTGTGCTTCCCAGGTTCAGAAAGTTTTCTGGGGTTTGATGATATCCAGCCATTTTTATAGTTATTAGCTGATATTGGTACCCTATGCAATCTTTCTCGCTATCCATCGATAGTTACTGATCCTAGAGAACACAGTGGTGGATGTGAAAACTACAAAAAATATAAACTGTTAACAAGTACAGGTTCTGCTTCCTCAAAATGATTTGTAAAACTGTTGCCACCATCAGGATATGAAGTGCTTCCTCTCCACGGATCTTGAGTCAGATTACACCATTTGTATTTCTGTATAATTCTAGCCAAAACTGTAGGCATAAAGCTTTTGAGTGTTGTTTAGTGTCTGTTGGCTGACACAGGCTTATTTTTGTGAAGCTACTAAGAATGACCTCAAAATAGTGTGTTCTAAGGGATGATCTTGGCTACCTGGGAAATATGAGGTCTAGCATCTGCATGGCACACAAAAATACCCTTTATTTTTAAAAAATTTGGAGAATTTTCTGGACACTTAAGCAAAAAGTTGTATCACAGCAGACTTGTCCTCCGATTGCAGTGAAAAGATAGTATGATTGAATATAATTGTTCTTGTTTTCACATGTAGATATAATTTTAGAAGCCATGAAGATTTAAGTTGCTTGGACTGTGAGTGTGTTTTATGTTTTATATCTGAAATCAAGCTTTAATTAAGTGCACAAATAGGCAAGCCCTATAATAGCATTCTATAAATGTTTGTTCAAAATTAGAACAAAATTACTTTGTCTACTTTCAAAAGCATGCTGTTGCACTCCTGTCTCCCCAAAAATATTTGTGCATTGGCTTTTCAGTTTTCATGGTCTTTTTAAGAAAAGACATTTCAAAGTTGTGTCTGCAGATAGCTGGAATACATAGGTGGTACACTTACACAGAATATCTGGAAGGTGGTTTCAAAACTGAAGCGCATGATCTGACCAATATTGTGATCCCAGAGAAAGCCCAGTACCGCAATGTGGAAGCTGCTGTCCTCAGGCTAAGACTGTGTCGGAAGTGGACCAAAGGGATGGGACAGCCCAGCTTGTTGTGTGATACATCCACCACCAGGTGAAAGTCTCTGTAATCTATTTCTTAGAGAGTGTGTACCATATGCTATCTTCCATTCATGTTTTTTCATCTGCATAACCCTTCTATTTTTGATGAGCTTTATTTTTGCCCTTGAAGTGGCCATCTTATTGGGGTTTTTTTTCCATCTAAAAAAAAGTTAGTAATACAGTCAAAATCTTACCATCTGCCTCTAGATGCTAGATTTCCACAGGATGTAGTATCTGTCCAAATTTTACAGACTTGCTTTCATTTTCGTGGATAACTTTCTCCCAAGTATTGTATTTGAAAGATGGAAGTTACAGTTTTTCATATCTATATTCATTATTTTAACCTTAAATGTCTTTTCATCTTCGTCCTAAAATGAAAAGACTTGCCCTTCAAAAATGCAGCCTCTCAGTTTCATTATAACGTTTTTCTACAATGATATATAAAAGAATGACAGCTTGTGGCCTACGTAGTCAAATATTATAATTTTCTTCCGTGGGAGTCCTATATATACTCTTGAAGTTTATAATCAGCACACATTAGCTCAGGCTCTTCTTGCAATTACACCATTGTAAATATTGTGTCACTCAATTTAATGCCGGATCCTTTGTAGATTATGATGTGGGGTTATCTGTATTTTGCAGCACTTGATATTAAATGCTATTGAAAAAAGCATAAAATCATGACAGATGTGTTACAAAAGTTTAGTGGCAATATTTATGGACGATTAAAGCTTCATAAAGAATAGAAATAGCACAAACCTTATTTTTACTGTAAAAAATCTGGTATGAAGTTTAGTTTATATTAAACTGTGATGCCATTTGTGTATGGTGAGTTCTGTTTGATAAGAGCTGCTTAAACCAAACATTATTTGTGAGAAACCAAACTGTATTTATAAGGTGTGAGAGAACAAATGTTCTTTTCTTTTTTCTCTGGGGATAACCTGAATCAACAGCATTATAAGTGGTTTTACACATCATACTTTGCTGTCCCCTTTGTTTCCCAAGATCTGCGTGCTTACTTTTTAAATTAAGGTAGCATAAAATAAATTTGCAATCTTTTTTTGGACCAGATGAACCTCGTAAAAATGATCTCGCTTTGCTTCATTACAACACCTGCTTGCAATAAGATGGGATCTTATCTATTTCTGTAATAAAATGCTATGGTAGAGCTGTGCTCTTAATTATCCTGCTAAATAATGGGACACATTTAAAGCCTTTCCACTCCATCTCCCAGTGCTCATTAGTGTCATTTATGAGTTATTTTTCTGCCAGTTTTTGCTTTTCCACAAAAAAAATAGTGTTAAATGCATTTTCTGATATAAAATGAATGCATAATTAATAGTGTCTCCTGTTTCAGAATTTACTCTTTAATAACAGAAGAAATGCCAAGTGTTTTACTAAAAGCCAGTATACTGATAAGTAACCTAGGTATCAATATTTCAATGTATCTTATTGTTGGGGAAAAAAGAAGTACCTTGATAGAGCAGTTTTAATAGATTAAGCAATAACAATTAGATAATCATTTCATAACTCTTCTTGTTCACTTGACATGTTGAACAAATGAAGTATTTTTCAGTTATGATAGATTTACATGTACATTGTCTATCAGATAGCTGATACGAAGTGAATGCCTTATGAAAATGTAGGATGAGTTGAATATTGTAGCTATTAGAAAGTCTGAATTCTTAAACTTGTAATGGTCAGTGGGTAATAGGGGGGGTTAGAACCACTAAATATTGTGCTAATAAATATTTTTTACATTGCAGAAACTTATTTAACATATAAAAAGTTCTTGGGAAATGTTTACAGTGCTAAATATGAGGAGTGATTGATTAAAACTTTATCGATAGAACGTTAATATCAATAAAAAGTTTTTAAACTGACAATAAAGCATACATAACTGAGCATTAATCATTAGGAGATCTTAAAATAAACATAAACATCAATTTAGTTAGCACACTTGAACTGTCTGATATTAAATGACCAGAGGAAATTATTAAATGGAATTCTGTTAAAGAAAATAGCTCGTTTCCTTTAGTATATGCTTCCAGTATTAAGACTTGTTTAAGAATAAAAACTACCTTTTGTGGATTGTTTAACCGAGTGTTGTAATTGCCTGGTTGTGTGTACTTCATTAGCGCAGGAAGAGGTTTGGACCTTTTTTTCTTCTCAGAAAGCATGAAGTATGTAGTTGACTTAGAAATGGCTTTGACTTGCTCCCAGGTATGTGAGTTGTCATAGTGGTCCATTGGGCAAATAGAACAGGATTTTCATCTGATCAGTAGGCAATATTTGCCAGAACACACAAAAAAATATTCCTCTGCCATGTCAGTGAAGAGCATAACCAGTTCCTACAGCAGGTGGTACAATTGGATCTTAACACAAATCTGGGACGCAAACCCCTTGGAAGCTGATGAACATCCATCTGTGGAAAAACCTCACAAGCCCAGGTGCACATGAGGTTGTGTTGACTGTGAAGGGGCTAAACAAAGTTGAAAATGATCTTTCAAAAAAGATTAAATATGTTGGTATGAATGTCCCGGTATGAATGACCTGGGGAGGTACCTCATTTGGTCAAAACCTTGCAAAATATTGATAAAACTGGTAACGTAAACACCCATCTGAAACCACAAGCTATATTCTGCCTGTTGCCCTGTGACACTTCTACTCTTCTTGGGATAAAATATTAGAGGAATACAAGCTTTCGATTCCATAGTCTTTAGTGGGAAGGAGGAAAAAAGTGAAAGAGACTTCCCTGATTTATCTAAATCCAGATAATGGCGATCCTGGGTTAATGCCAACAGTGACAGGCCAAGGAAAGCAGAAAAAGCACAAATATATCCTTCTGGCTTAGCGTAAATGGGAATCTTGAGCTAATCAATGGCATTATTACACTAGAGTAATGGTTGTTGCGGTGGCACAGTATAGAGCCTAGGTGGCTGGCACCCACTACTGCTTTACCAACATTTGTCCCATATCAGAAAGGGCCAGTCCCTGTTGGGGCAAGCAGCTCTCTGTGCACCCCTTCACAGAGCACCTTTAATGAGCAATGACGGACTTGTCGTGGGAAATGTGACTGACCTGTGATGTTGTTAGACACACAAAAACAGATGATGCGGTTCCTAAAAGAAAGGCTGATGACTTATGTTTAAATAGGTGTCAAGCTCTAGGCTGCTAACTTCCTTGCTGTAGTTCAAACGAGACAAAAGAGCAGCACCGTTTCCACTGACAGCACTGCTACAAAATTCAGTTTCCTGTAGGTACTTAAAGGGCTCTGTTATATAATATAATTTCTATTATTTTATTCTGCATAAAATATAGCTTTGTGTTTTACAGAAACCAGAGAACTTTTGTATGATTTTTTTTTTTTTTTAAAAAAACACACCAATGAACAGGAAGGGAGGTAGAAAAGCAAGAGAGGAAGCAGCACAAAAGAAAGGGCAGAGAGAAATAAGGAAGAGCAATAAATGATGGAATTGCCAGAGGGCAATTGGCCTTTAAGAATTAATGACTTTTTCTTCATCTCTGGTCATTCAGCCTTCCTCCAAAGGTGAGAGAAAATAACCCTCATGACATGCTAAATCAGTGCTGGTGAGAGGAAAATGGGAACCTTATTCCTTTTTTTTTTTTTCCTTAAACCAAAGAGGAGGTTTGAATCTTGCAGTCAGAAGACAAAATGGTGTCAAAAAGAGTACAGATCAAAAATGCGGAGTTGGAAGGTTCAATCCCAGGATGAAATTTGACAAGTATAAACACAGATCTTGGAAACAGAGCCGTGTGACCTGCTTATCATCCTCCTTTGCCTCTCTTTCACCAAAAAGGATGTGACATAGGTCTTGAAGAATGTCTACATAGCCCAAAATCGGTAGGAAAAGAGATGGAACCTTTGCAAGCCAAGAAACTGATATCCTCTATCGGTCTTAATGCACAAGGTTCCCTGTGTTGAACAAAGTGACTTTGAATCTATTTTTGACTGTTACTTTATACATGGTTATGCAGAAGGGGCCAAAGACAGATTAGCTGCACAGTCATCAGTTCAGGGAAAAGTGTGGGGATGAGAAGGAAGAAATAAAAAAACCAAGTCCTCAATTTTCTGGAAAATACAAGTAATTGTATCACCCTTAGAGCTGGATTAGAATGAAGTCAGTGTAATTTTGTTTATGTGGACTAGGGACTATTTCTGACGTCTTTCTATGACTCCAGTCCCATTGAGTTTTCGCACCTAGATTTTTGGTTTGAAGCTTATATCTATTAATAAACTAACCTGTGCCATGACAGGTTCAGCTTACTATTGAACTAATAGCGTGACATATGGTACCTGTACCAACTGGCACTCTCCAAAAAATTCCTGCATACAATTTGGGGGATTAGCACGGGCCAGAGGTCGTTCCCAAAAAGCAGTCTGAATATGATCATGCATAGAGGAGTGGTAGGGGGAAAGACTTTTACAAACAGGTCGTGCCATTTGGCCTCAAGGCTGGACAGCATTTCCTGGCACTGGATAATTTACTGGAACAGACATCACAGAGGGGATCTTCTCCTGAACATACTGAAAGCTCATTAATTATGTTCAGCATAACTAATGTTGAACAACGAAGTGAACAATGAAGATATTCTAAAACAGAGAAGATGATTTCACATCTGTCTAGTTCAAAGAAATATCTGTAAATTTGGAAAATGTGAGTAGAGCTAGTGATGTAGGTTAAGCAGCAAGAATCCTGAATTTGGTCTTCTGAATTAATGCTGGGAAAGTCAGTGATGTAACCAGGTGTAAAACTGACAAATGTTAGATTAGAATCAGGCTATGAATTCTTATAATTATCACTTGTCTACTTACTGAATATAAGATAACTGCAACTAATTAGGAGTATGAAAGAAAAGAAAGATAAGTGTGTATAACATTACAACAGAGATTATGAGTCCATTTGTATGCTGTTATTTTTAGGGTAGAATTTCTATACAAATATTGATAAAACTATCTATTGTAACCAGCAGATCTGACCTGCAGTTATCTGATTATATATCTAAAAAGATACCGTAAATAAATCCAATCAGAAAACAAAATGCCATAGCCCTGGAGACACAAATTGATAGTGCAACACACTACAGAAGCATTTGTACATTGTCCGAATTTACCCCTCAGCTTTGTGCTTTCAGATTGTTAATTTAGTAGAGCACTAACATTTGAAAGAGGATGTGATGTGGAATAGCTTAAGAAATTGATTTAGATGCTTTGATACCTCCAGTGATCTAATAGCAGGTATTCCTAATGAAACAAATTGTTTATGTTGATGTGAATTTATCCCATGACGGAATACAGTTTTGAGTTGTTCTGGTTTTTTTGTGGGTTTTTTTTTTTTTTATATTAACTGATCATGTTAATGAGAGAAATAAACTCGCAAACACACAAAGACATTTCACCTTAAAGCAATAAAAACAGATAGAGATGCTGAAAACACTTTGGGAGTGATTTTTCTCTCATGCAAATGAGAAGTACATATCTGAAATAAGTCCTGAATGCATTAAATAATCCTTGCAATATTTATATATGTATTAATAATACAGGGTCTAATATTGATATGTGAGGAAGTAACACCGTTGATGCCAATGAAGTAAATCATACTAAAATTAGAGTAAGATGAATAAAAATGAGGCCCCAACTTACTAATTACACAACACATGAAAGCTATAAATAAATCTAGACCCATGGAAACATCAAATAGATGAAAGCATAGAGTGCATAAAGACCAAACTGTAAGAATTATCCTGGATCTAACGCTTTAGGTTCAGAGTTTAAGCTCCTCTCCTATACTAGAACTATGACTTCTTCTGAAAAAACAAGGAGTTAATTAATAAATTATTCAAATTGACTAATAACTAGGCCAAGAAGGAATTACAACACTCTAATCTGAAAAACAGGAGTAACAACATAGAACCTGATTTCACTGCCTGATTAGAAAAAATGTAGACTGGGTTTAGGAAAAGAACTGGTTGAAATAAGTGATCTAAGAACTGTATTGACAGTATTGACTATTGACTGTATTGTACCTGCAAAGAAAGTCAGAAATTAGCAAATGAAATACTACAATTACAGGCCTAGTAGCCTCAGATATTTTTTCCTCCATCTATCTCTCTGGAATTTATCCTCTTCTTTAAACATTCTTATTCTACCATGAGTCTCTCAAACTGGAAAATCATTATAAAGATGTCTTAGTTTTAAAACAAAAATAATACACTGAGCTGTGGAGTCTTAGGTAAATAAGTTACAAACTGCCACAGTATGGACCGTAAGGTTATTTTCACTGCTGTTCCAACAGCTCGAGTGACAGTGGAGGACTAAAAAGAAGGAGTTTTTGTCAGCACTTGACTTTAGGTAGAAAATTCAGCTGGAAGAAAAGTGATACCCAGCATTATATAGTACACATCTGCCATCTATCACAGTACATACACACTAAAAATGTTGCTATTCCCATGTTTTGACCATCCAACTCGGTACCAATTGTACCATTTTCCATAATATTTTTAATACTCTGCACTATGTACCCAACTTAAGTTCCAGGAATGAGGCTTTGGTTCCACTGGGGTTGAGTTCAGTGAGCAAGGACTTTGTCTTACTCATCTCATTCATATAAGTAGTCCATAGATTAGCCTGGAATTATTTATCTGAGTATCATATCAGAGTCAGCTATTTATTTTCTGCTTGTCCTGTATTATTTGATTTCCAGCCAAGTATAAGTGGCCAGCTGTAACACATTTTCAAAATGAGGCACTTAATGAACATGTTTAGTGTTAATATAGTTATTTATGTGTTATCTCTCACTGTTTTATTGCAGATGATAGGAAAATAACACTGTATATTGTTGAAAAAGGGTAACTGGGACATGATTTTATGTTTCTAGAAAACAATATTAAATTCAGCATGTGGGAGTTATTGTTTTAGAAAAATGAATTCTTACAAAGTGTAGAAAAACAAGAGGGAAAAAAGCTGACAATTAAAGCTTCAAAGAGCCATCAAGTACAGTTTGGTGTCAGATACACAGAATTATACACAACAAAATACAAACAAATAAAAGCACAAAGCAATAAAAAGAGAATTCTGCAATTCTAATTGTTTATTTATTTCATTTTATATAAGATAGAAAGCACACTTAGAATATATGCATCAACTCACGCAAGACTGCAAAATAAAACATTAGGAAGATCTGAATGCAAAAAAGGAATAATCAACATTCTTAATTTCAAAGTGCTATATTATGTGTAAATAAAAGCATATGAATGTGACTGTAAAAACAGGATAATGCAGTTCTTCATGAAAATGTCTCAGCTTTGTACAGAGGAAACTCATCTTGCTGCAAAACCATACTGAGGGCCTAAGAAACAAGTAGCCAAATCCTGTTTGTTTTACTCAGGTGAGCAGTCCTATTTAAACAAGACAGATATAACAAGTCCAAAATACATTTTTAAAGCCATCAAAAGTATAAGCTATATTTGAATATATAAGCAACTACCTGTTAGCTTTTCATTATTGTACGGTCAAAATAATTTCTGCTTCTGATGCACTTTTTCTTTTTGTTCAGGTTGTTGCTAAAACAACTTCTAAAAATAAAATACATCTACTTTTAGGGTCATTTTACTAGGTGTTTTAGCCAACAGTTTAGACTGGAGATGCAAAGAGTCCCTGCATGCTGAGTGTCTGGCTGTATTAACTCAAATTCAGAAGCCCTTGCTTAGGCTCTGTAGCATGTTAGACCTATTCCCAGCTCAGAGGGTGTGCAGAAACATCCATCATTTACCTGCAGTGTGCTTTATGATTGTATCCTGAATAATTCCTTTCGTTATTTCTGATGGGCACAACTCATCTTGTGCATTCTATTGAACCTTAAAAAAGCAAACTGAAGAAGAACAGGGTGTTGAAAATTGAAAAGGTAAAAAGTGGACTAGGCGGGCTGTGTGTTGCTAGGATGACAAAACTGAAAATAGGCTTTGCTTTGGAAACATAGATCAGAGAATATCAAAAGCCACCAGAGGAAGTGATGGAGAGAGAACCTTTTGGTTTCTGGAAGACTAATTTCAGCGTGATTTAGGGAGGTGATAATATTTGCTGACATCATGTGGTTGCTTTCATCTTGCAATTGTTTCAATTGAGATGTTATAGAGATGTTCTAAATTAAAAGCTATTTTTGTGAAGCAAGAGGAAATTTAATCAATATAGATTAATTTAGAGCAGCTGCTATTCACTAAGTAGGAACCGCTTCATCACTGAAGAGTTTTAAATCCAGCTTTTATAACATAACCTGCAGTACATTTGAATATATTCCCTTGGTCTCTGCAGTGCTGTAATTCTGCTAAGCTCAATGAAATTTATCTTGTACAAGACAACATGCTGTAGATCTTCACTTGTTTATTTCTCAGAAGCTTCTTTTTTGTTGAAACATAGGTCATGTAAAACCATTAAACCTTCCCATATAGGCAAGAAAGATGAAATGTGGAGAATGCTGCACACTGCTCTCAGAATGAATCAGGAGAGGTGCTTCTGTCATTATGATTCAGTAGAAAGATTCAGTGTTCAATAGCCTTCACCCTCACTTCTCCGGTTGGGGTTTGCAGATAATGTACAACCACTGTATTCAGTCAAGGTTACATGAAGGTCCTCTCCCTCCCAATACACTCTACAGAGATATGAAATTTGAAATAATATACATCATCTAAGGTGTGAATATTGTTCATGAACCAATAAATTTTAACATTGTTTTGATGTAGTTGGGAGCCCACAAATACGAAAGATGCCTGCAACTGAGCTATACAAACCATTTGGGCACCTTGTTTCCATTCAAAACATATTTTACAGAGGTTCCTAAGTGCCTTTGTGGAAATATGTGCACCCAGGTGATTTCCAAAAACTACTAAGCCTCTTAGAATCACAGAGACTGTATTTTATACTCTTTGTTGTAGTCAAAAATCAGAATGAGAATACAGAGGTAAACCTTAATCTAGTTTTATATATGATGGTGCCGGGCTGTCTCTGTAACTCATAGCAGGAGTTAAGTAGTCCAAATGCTATAAATTATAGCAGTGACAGTAGCTTACTTTGTCAGTGGAATGGAGTAACAATTATGGAGATATTAAGTCTACCTTGACAACAATGGTACATCCCTCTGTCACTCTCTTTATTTCATTTCCTATCCATGATGGGTTTCTCCTGTGGCAGCACTTGTGCTACTGAGTGGATGTTATCAGGATGGCTTTTTTCTGGCTATCAAGCTGAGTAGTTTCTAAGAACATGGATTATGATTAATTTCAATATAGGTGTAAATCAGAAGCAAATTCACACAGAGTTATAAATCAGAAGTAAGTAGGTTGTCCTCTGAAAATTTACTCATCAGAAAAACTGTTGTAAGAAGCAGCATCAGGATCATGCGCTTTGATTTCCCTCCATACATAGAATTGCTGCTGTAGATGCTATTCACAGAGCTGGGAAGGAGCAAAGTTATGGCTTGACATTATGAGTCTGCATTCTACACTCAGTCACACATCTCATGGTGGTCAAAAGATGCACGCTGTGTGAGTATGAATGGCAGAAGTGGATCCATGGTGAATTGCATGTGATTATTCCAGGATAAGTATAAATGAACAATGTATAAATTTAAGAATGAAATATGGAAAGAAGTGGCAGTATCACTTTCAGAGTACTTTGTAAACTTACTGTGCAACTGTTTTTTCTTGCTGTGTGGCTCTTTCCATGCTTCATTATCCTCTTTTGAACCCCAGAACTCTAACTTTGATTAGAGAGCAATAAATCTTTATTTTTCCTACCTGCTCCTTTGCTCCAAACTTGTGGTTCTCCAGTACTAACAACTTTGGTACAATTATGAAGTGACAACACAAGAAATTAAACATTTATATTTTACTTATGTAGATGGAGATTCTTAGGATAAATAGAATTTGAATAACCTTCCGGACTTGAAAAATGAAGAACACAAAGTCAAATTATTTAGACAAAGATGTTTGCTTTCCTAATACATACCCCAGTTGAGAATGTAGATTTTGGCTTACCTTTTAGGATCTGCTGAGTTGACGAGATTCTTTAATAGAAGTATTAAATATCACCTTCAGATAAGGGATTTTGTGCTTATCTCAAACTGCAAATCTTCTTAAATTAACTCAGAACGTAATCTTGGTCACATGTAACGTTTTATTTATCAAGATGATGGATCTCACTCTTGCAGCATCTTCATTTGTAGCTGACAATTTCACCACTGAAAAATGGGTTCCCCTTTACAAAAAAAAATCAGCTTTTAACAATTAAAATTGATATGCCAGGGTTTTGTTACATATCTAGAATTTCCTGCACAAAGAAAATGTGTACTTATATTGAGATACTTATGTAAAGCTATCACCAAGTCAGTATCAGTTATCTGCATTGTAAGTATAAAGCAATTTGTTTATTACACAGAATTTTTAAGATGTTTGAGAGTGAACAATTTAATAATCTAACAATTTAAGGAATAACTAAGCTTAAAAGTGGGTCAGAGTTCCCCCTTACTTCAGACCATCCTTTAGTACCTTGGATGCTTGTGATTGCACAGGTGGAGCGTGTGCTTGCATTGTATTTAATATTGGACAGTTTAACGCATTATGGCCAAAGGTCATAAAGTCTTCTTTCTGACCTTCACTAAAGCACCAGTAGCAAATCTTATCTAGTTACTTCTTTTTCAAGCCATTTTTTAAAACTAAAATTTGCATTTAAAAATGTGACCAAACTTGTATTCAGGACTGAATTACAGTCTGACTATTTACCCACTGCTATTTATGTTATTCCAATGAGTATTGCTGTTATAAATGTGTCTGACTTCCAAAAGCTATACAGATAGTATGAAGTTTTCCATTGTCAAGTAAGTATGTACATCTTGCTTTTAATCAATGTGCTATGTTTTTAAAAATTCTTTCTATATATATGTTCTAAATATTTGTTTATTTTCTTCATAAAACTCTCATATCATCAGCTGAGAAATATTTTCAGAAATCTAAGCTCTTTACAAAATGCTGGGTATTGTAAGGCTCTACGTTTACAAAAACTAGACAACTGTGAATTCTAGTAACTCAGCAGAAGTCTACTTGATATCTTACTAAACACCCACATTTTTTCTGTACTGGCGATTTGAATATCAGAACAACCCTTCAAAGCAGATTAAGAACAATTTGACTTCATAATATTAGTAGGCATGAAATTGGAAAATTTGGATTTAATTACACTGTTAAGTTTTCTTTCACAGTTTTATAGTTCAAAAAACACCTGTTTAGATTAAAATTCAGTACTTTTTTTCATTCAAAATGTTACTCAGCAGATAGGGGAAAGTAATTTTATGTATCTCCCTTATGTGTATGTGTAATGTTATGATCATTTTAGACTTAGCTTTTCAAATTAGTTATTATGAAGTAAGAAGCTGAACAAGTATGTGCTCATACAGAAGAAAGTAATTTATGCCACGAAGATGGGAAAATGTACCAGCTTTTGTTCTTGTAGTAAACTATCTGCTAAAAACTTGTGATTTGACTGTATTTCAGTGTTATCATCCTAGGGGCACTCAGTCAAGAGTACAGTAGATACAATCCTTAATTTCTTATTATGACCTCAGACAGTGGGATTATTTGGCTTTACTGTTCCAGCAGCACCTATGGAGAGCTGAAGGTGAGTCAAGGCACAGCATGACTGAGGAATACAGCAGTTTGTTTAATTATTCAAGTAGGTGGGCAAAATTCATAGGGAAAATAATTACAGTATGAACTTTCAATAGAGCTGGATAGAAAAGAAAAAGATGCTAAAAAGACAATTCAAGTTTATTAAATCCTAAATAGTGTCTGTAAAATCAACACCCTTTACCACTGTAACCACAATGAAAACTGTAGGGATGAGGGTATAAATTGAATTTAAAGAAAGACAATTTCAGAACATATAAAGCATGCTTCGTTCACTCTGGCTATAATGCATATTTTGAATGACGTAGTGGGTAAAGATGTTGGAATGAACGTTGCAGTCATTCAGGAAGCAATTAGATGCCATCCTAGGGGAACATATGTATTATCAAGGCCAATCCTCTTTAGGATGGCCTTTTCTCATATTCAAGATATTTTATTCACACTGTTGTTTTTACCACAGAACATACTCCATTGCTTTGCTCTGACATGCAAAAAGTAGTAAATAGAAGATAAAATTACGGGTTTTTCTTGTGATTTTTAGAAAGGCTTTATTATAGTCTGTTTTCTTTATAGTGCTTTTTATTAACTTGTCTGTTCAGTTAAATGATTCAAAACCTGCAATTTTTGATAGAATTATATTAAATAAAGAAATATACAGTGAATATTGTCATCCCTTTGGGACAGTCAATACCATATTCTGTCTCTATGTTGTTTGTTCCTTGTCAGAAGGGATCCAGATTATTTCTCTCAAAAGATATTTCACCCTGAGATCTGATGCTTGATAATACCAACCCTAAAACTATATCTTTCCTTTTAGAAACCTCACTGCAGCTTCTGAGATACCTACTTATAGCAATTCGTAAATAGCTGGTAGGCCTTTTAAATTTTTTTTATTTTATTTTTAGGATATTCATCTGTTTCATTTGGATATATTGTCAAAGAAGTAAAACATACATTTCACCATCTGAATTCATTCTTAGAGCTAGACAAGTTTAGATTAAAAAAAAGCAAGAGATTACAACAAAACATTAGATTAGTTTTCTAATAACCTTTCTCCATAGCTGCTCCAGTAATTAGGTTAGTTAGGGAGGCTAGATGGCTTAGCAAAGTTTTTGGAGAAATCTGTTTTATTATTGAAAGTGGTTTGGTTACTCTGTCTCACCATCTTTTGTTCCTGACTTCGGTCACGCGTTTGCAGAAATGGTAAGTGGGTTCTCCTCTTCTATCCTATCCCTCTAGCATTTTCAAATTATATATTTCTGTTCTGTTTTTTTTAATGATCGTATTCCTTATAGCTAAAATAATCTCTAGAGTCATTCCTAAAGGACTCCTTAGAGTTTGTATACACCACATTTTACTCCGTATATGTACATCTTATTAAACCCACCACTATACTTTTAGACATTGTAGGAGCTCTGTCACATTCAGGAGATACTAATCTTCTTTGTAAAAAAAGGCTATGTTCAAAGCAGCTCCATGCAGGATTTTTTTTAAGTTTTGCTGTTTCACAAATATGCCAGTTTAATATTACTTTCATGCTTCTTAATTTGAAATTATTACGCTAATTGCAAAAATCATTAGACTGCAATTTCTGGGAACTCCAGACTCATACAATCTCATAGTGATTGCAATTACACTAGTTTTACAACACTGCAATAACACTCATGTCAGCTGAGTTTCTCCAACCCAACTACATATACCTGCTCAAATCCGTATAACCCTTACGGAGGGAGAATGCAAGGGAAATCCATCCTGCAGCTACAATACAGGCAAGTAAGTTTTCACTGTTCCATTTTCAGGTACTTATTCTGATTTGGACAATGAGCTTTTTTTCCCCTTTAAAATTAACAAAAGCATATCCTGCTGCAGAAAGCCTGATTTATAAGAAAATGAGCATTTCCCCAGCTTTTAAGACTGTGATTTCATCAAGCCATATTTGTTTAAGAGGACTTTTGAAATCTGGGTGACTGTTCTCTGTCAGGGCTGAATAACCAGGATCAGAATCCTGCTATCTTTATGCAATCCTGTCATAGCACAGGATAGACTAAGTCCTAGAGGAAACCAGAAAGTTAATTTTTGGATTTGCTTTTGTCTTTTAAACCAGAAAATTTCTAGCTGGGTACCCTTAGTAAGTCAGGATGCATGCTTTGTTTTCTGTCTTTTTCTGGATTAACAAGTTTTAGAAAATTTCACTAATTGGGATCAAGAGGGTTAAAGAAGCAGGTGAAGAAAGATAAATAATGGGAAAAATGAAATCTGTGGATTGAACTTGTTTTATACTTAACATTTTAGAAAATCCATTTTTTAAAGAAAGCAATTCTAGGCATCTGTTTGGAGAAAGATATTTTGAAACTGTATGAGGGTTTTGCGTATACATTTCATACAATAAAGTTAGATTTTACTTTTTCTTTAAAAGAATGCTTAAATATGTTATTTAGCTACATATTCTTACTAAGTAATCTTTGGCACTGATTTTGCTACGTGCATAAAAATGCTATTTATGTTTTACTATAGACATATGAAATTCAATTTTGGACCATTAAATATATATGTGTTAGCCCCTCCTGAGAATCATGCTACTCCTATGAGATACAGCGAGCCTTGTCATTGCTTAACTAGGAAGTAAAGCTCTGTGTATCAGTATGAAGTGTCTAATGAAATTAGAAACATCTGTTCTTGCAGCTTGTTGCTCCTCCCTTGAGGGGAGAAAGGGAGCAGGATGAATGAAAGAACAAAGAAAATGCATAGCAGAACAGATTTTGGAGGGAACAGAGAGCTCTCTGAAGCCTCTTGCTTTCATTCAACTTGTCCTCCAGCCAGAACTCTTCCCTGCAAGAAGAGAGCAGAGAAAGAAAAGATTATAAATGGTCCCACAGCACAAGCAGTCCTTGAAAGGCCTTTTGCTGATGTGCTGATTTGTCCATGGAAGTTTGCTCTGGCCTGCTGTGAAGGGAATTTCATTGCTCAGGCACTGAATGCTATTTTACCTTCTACAGAGAGTTGCACTGAGCTGCCTGCTGAGTTGACAGGTATTTTCTTATTCTTCATTTGCTACTGTTTCTCAGACATCCAAATCAGGCCTCTCTCATGTAATAGCTGCTTCTGTGAGTACTGCATGATCTGCACCTCCTGTCTGCGACTAGCTAGCTTCACCTGAGTGGAGATAAGGTATTGATAATAGCAGACTACTTTATACAAGCAAGTAACTTGAAAGACCCCAACGTAGGAACTGTTTCTTTGGCTAGGTACTGGTAACACTCAGAATATATGTTGCCTATATCTTTATTTCTTATCTCTATTTAGATTTCTTACATTGCATAAAAGCTTCCATCCTTTGCCAGGCTCTTACATCAGTAATGGTATACTTAAAAGTTTAATTCTCAAGAACAATAGTTGTGGAAACACTTTTGGGGGAATCTGTGGGGCATAGCCCTAACAGCAAGTAAATGGCTACAGAAGACATAGTCTGTCAGGCCAAAGTAGTTGGTGTTCACATCTTATAAAACACCCTTCTATGAAATTTTTCTTTCACCATTTCTTTTAAATTTTAGTTCCTACTTCCTTTTGCTTGGAATTCTGATTACACAGTAAATGTCCTGACTGATTCATTAAGCCCCTCCCTCTTACTAAATCAAATATTGTTTTGAAAACACTGTCTTTTTTTAAAGGAGATTAACAGCCAGTGATGTCCCCAGCAGATCTGGAGCCCCAGAGAAATCTCCTCACTAATTACACTGACGGTCATCAATATTTAACCTATGATGCTGCCATATTCCCTTGTACAGATTAACAAATACTGCTTAGTCAAAGGGGATTTACAACTGAATTTACTGTGATGAATAAGAAGCTACAATTCAGTAAACACTCTAGAACTCCTTTAAAAATGTAATCTATATTAAATGTAGAGAGTACAGTTCATCATACATTTTACATGGAAATGTGACAAAATCATCAAGCCCATTTTTACAACTGTCTTATAAAGGAAAATGTTTGATTTTCAGAAATTCTCGTTACTGCAGTGTGACAAAATAGTTCAAATCAAACTCATCAAATAATTGTAGAAAACAGTTGTTTATACAAGGTATTTTTCCCTTATTTAGCATAACCTCAAATACTATTTATTAGCCAATTTCACATTTCATGTGGTTATTTGAAAAACAAGAAACAAGCAGTAAATGCCCATTTAGCTGGAAAAAAAGAAATGGGCAAAAATTCTATTTATGAGAGGAACAGGAGCTCTGGAGTGATGTAGATTGATTTCAGTGGAGGAGGAGTAAAAGGAAATGATCAGACTTAATTTATTGGCTAGCATTAAACGTGTGGGATCAATGTCTTGTGAGTCTGCATATGATCAAATTGCAGGGACAATTGGGTAGGAAGAAATGTTGAGGACTTCTGCTGACTTAAGAAAGTCTGGCTGGAAGGGTAAAAGGAAGCAACGTGTAATCGAGAGCTATGATTAACCAAACACATGAGGAAATCAAATGAATACTAAGGAGGAGAGAAGCTAGTGTGGAGAAAAAGAGATGGAGAAAGCCAAGGCAGGGCTTTATATCTGTCAAAATCTGTTTCTGTCAAAATACAGAGCCCTTGTCAACACTGCCTGTATTTCGTGCACGGGGAGGAACTTTGGTCAGAAATGGGAAAACTTTTGATTTTGGTAAAACAGAGAAAAGCTTGGATGCTTCTGCAAATTTCATTTTGTTTAAATATTTTGCCCCATCGCACTTAGTCTCTCCAGAGCTGAATGTCTCCTCTATCCGTTCATAAGGTTGTGATAGGTTTGTTACTTTCTGTTTGCAGAGAGAAAGGGAAAGTTGGCCTCAAATCCAAAAGCTTATTCTAACCACGTAATCTTCCTTTTCAAACAAGGCTTCACACCACTGTTTTGGGGTTTTTTTTGGTTCATTGGTTGGTTTGGGCGTTTCTTTGGGTCCCCCCTCCCCTGTGAGGTCTTCCTCCCTAAGTACCTTTCATAGCAGCTTAGTCTAAGGAAAACCAGAGGCTAAATTGCTTCCTTTCTCAAGCTCTTTTCTGAATGAAAACAGAAAGTCCTCCTTTCCTCCTTGTTTGCCTCCACATCACCATTGCATATAATTTTTTCTTCCATAATTAACACACCACTGTACAAAAGAGCCATTAGGACACCACAACACAAGTGGAAATGAGAGCCCCTGAGGACTACAGAGCAGTCTTTAGTACTCAGTGAATATTCACAACACATCTCAATAAGCAGCACAGGTGTTTCTGAAATTGTGAAACTGTCAAAATTATTCTGTGTTTAATTGCCCTCAGACTCTCCCATCCATCTGTTTGGCTGGTTTGGATCAGTTCACTGGGTAAAACAAAAAATATTGATGGGCTACTGCTAATGGGTCTTGAACACTTCTTTTTTTTTTCTTAAGGTATGTTTATATACCTTTTGGTTATAGTTCCAATCTTGTGTTGATTCCACTGCTATCAGAAAGTGTTTACAGAAGAGATATTTGGCAAAGGAAGGACGGGAGAGGGTAAATCTTGGCCTTTTTTTTTTTTCTGAGCAAAATTTCCTACTGAATCATCTCTCTGCTGTTTTGAAAGTCCAAATTAGCATTGCAAATTTCAGTGGACAATTTCTAAAATTTTACAAGTGAGGAAGTGTTAATATGAATTCATAGTTTCCATATATCTATGCCATGTCTACTATTTAAAAACATGTCTGTATTTTTAAAGGAACAAATTCTACATAATCTAATCCTACATACCACTGTTTGTCTTGGTATCCTACTATTTCATTTGGATCTAAGAAAAATTTGTAAAAATTATCTCTGTAAAAGTATAGTTCTAGTCACTCATTTTGCTTCTTGAATAGTTCTATTAAAATTTGCCTCTTCAGGTTTCCAGAATGTACTTGTTCTTCTGTCAGTCATATTTCTAGCAGCACCTTGGGAAATTTATTGGTTTATGTGTTGAGTATATCTTCAACACAAGTAGTACTCTTTTCTTTGTAAATACAAATGTCTTCTCAAATAGCAGATATATAAATGTTGAGAAAATTTTGAATATAAGGTATAAATTTTTCAGGTTGCAGCTGCATAGAACTTACACTGAACCTAGTGCTCTGGTATCTAAGTGTTTATTAAACCTGAGTTAGCTCCTTCTAGTGAATTTAAGTGAATCCGAGCTGTACTAGAGACTGCACTACTCCTTTGGGGAGTGAGGTCAGCATTTTGGTCTATGAACCTAGACAGAAAGTGAAGCACTCTTGCAGTGTTCTGCAGTTTGTCAATGTACTTGCGTCTTCAAATGTGTATGTGCGTTTGTCTGATTAACACTTTGGTAAGCTGTGCATTAGTTTATACTGGCAACTGATGCAGTGGAGATTAAATCATTTCAGGTTTGCTGAATTGGACTATAGTTCAGTCAGATCCTGAAGCCGATAATTAGCAAAAACCAAGAAACAGCTGATCCTTAGTAAGAAGCAGAGCCAAACCTCTGTATGGTCTGTGCATACCCAGAAGCCTTGAGTAAAAATTCCCATTTGTTTATAGCATCAAAATCCTATAGCCCCACTGTTGTTACGCATCTCATTAGAAAGCTGCGTTTGAAAAAGGCTAAGAGATTTTCCTTCTATAGCATATATACACACACACACACGCTCTTCTGCATGCAAATACGCTGCAGTATTGCTAGAACAATTGCATTAGTCAGAGACTGTATCCTCAACAATGTTTGTGGAGAGATAATGAATGATAAAACATCTTTATGCACATATTTATACCATGACTGTTGATATTTTATTATTCTGTACTCATGAAACAGAAATTTCTATGAATTTTTGGGTGTTCTTCTGTGATTAACAACTTGTGTATGACCAGATGTCTTTTTTTTTTTTTTTTAAGAAAGGCAATTGGTAGCTTAAGTTATTACAAATGTAAACTGTGTCATGGGGTACTGTATTAATCACACTGATGTTGTTTTGGGGCAGGATAGAGAAAAGCTCCAGGTATAATAACTTAATACCAATATTACTGAAGATTCCAGTCCTGAGTCCTTGTTCAAGACACCGAGATCAGAGAATCATACTTCACTAGAAATTTCAAGGCTCAACCAAAAGTAGTTAAACATGTATCACAAACACTGTCCTTGAGACACCATGAAACTCTCCCTTCATCCACTCATACAATCAAATTGAGTTTATGAAAAGCAAACTAGCATCTGATAATGGCCATAAGATTCTTTATTTAGCACACCAAACTAAGCTGTTCACACACGTCTGTCTGTCTACTATTGACTTTCAGCTTAGGAAGGAGACATGACAAGAATGCTTCTATCTTTCTTATTTAGCTTTTGAACCTTGGAAAAGGCAATAGCTTTACATTCTGCACTTAGCTGAAGTACTTTCTTCAAAACATATTTTCAACTTGTTTTGACAACAACCTTGTCATTCTCACCTTTACAAGATGCACCTCCCAGGTTCCAGAAGACAATTAAATTTCTCAGCAGTTTTTCAAGCAAGGATTTACATTAATGAAAACTGAATAGTGGCCCCGTCAGACCTACCTCAACATTCACTGCAGCCATACAAATGCCATTTATTTAGTGTTTGAAGTAACCAAGCAACTTAGTTTTTAGGTCATAGTAATGATATCAAATTTCAGGAAGACTGAACAGCTTTCATTTTAACACACTAAATCTGTAAGGAACAAAATGCAAACATGAAAATAGGAAGCACTTTTTACACATACACACATAAATGCATGCAGAGAGTGAATCAGAATTGTAAATGCAAATGCTCCACACCCTGTATTCTAAAAGTGTAGATAAGAATTAGAAAAAAACACTGTTTAAAAAAACTCAAACCAAAAACAACAAAAAAAAACCCCAAACAAACTTTCAGTACTGGAACGCATTGTAATGAACAAAAATGACTGCAAGAAAGGATTTCAGCCTCCTGCAACTAGAAGTAGTGTTAGCTTCATGCTGAAAAACATGGTCTTCCTGGTTCACACACCAGAAGTGCCAGTACAATAAATACCTCACAGACTCTAGTCTTGTTTGTGGGTGGTAACAGGAGAGTGGTGATGTAGAGCCACACATTTCAGTGTTGTTATACCAGTCTTCAAGTAAACAAATCTAATATTTTAAAAATTATTATTATTATTATTATTAGGAGTAATTCTGACAATTATCTAAGGAAAAGTGAAGAAAAAACAGTGTTTGAGTAGCAAAGGGGCAGAGATTCAAACAATCTCAAAATGCTCTCAAGGAAATGAGGTGAATATCTTGGAGAACAGAAAGACTGCTGATTTTTCACTCTTTGCTTGAGGGTGTACTTTAGCTTTTGAGGTTTAGTGGCAAGCAGATTGGCAGCTCTCCTGAACATGCAGAGCACTGCTAAAAAATACAGAACAGGTCTGAGGAAATGTGAACTGGGAAAGGAGTGTGGGAGAGGGAACAATTTTCTGGCAATTAATTGGCACTCACTCAGGACAAAATGCAAGAATAAAGCACAGGTAGAAAACATGGGTTTGTGACATGAGGTTGTAGTTTTCTGAAAGTGAGGACTAGCTAAGAATTTATGGCAAATTGTCCTTATATGTCACAAACTGGTTACTCTCTCTAATTTTTTTCTCTTTGCATGGCTTTTATTCTAGGAGAGATAATGGTGCACATTCACATTTGTTCAACAAACAGCTTCTCAGTTTGCTAAATTAGCTTTCCTCTACCCTTCATTTTCTATCTTGCTGAGGTAGTATATATCTTTATTTGGCTATGTAAAAAAGAATAGGACCTCCTATACTGTGTTTCAAAGCTCTAGAATAGAGCTAGCTTTCTCAAAAGAAATGGAATTAACATGTCTCTAAGTTACTTTTGCTCTATCTTTGGCCCAGAGTACCTGTGGAGGAAAGCCCTTCAGTACTTTCTTCCTATATGATATTGTCTGAAATCTGGTAGCCTTCTTTTTATAAAGCAGTGTTGTAAATAATAGATCAATAACGCTTCAACATAACCCACTCCATTTCCATACAAAAAAAGTAAACAACGATCTTTGATTAAAACTGCAAAATTTGGTAAAATGATAAAGCAACCACTCTCCTCTTCACTGTCTTCCCTATGGTAAATAAGATGGATTGTAAGATATTGTTAAGCCTTGCCTAGACTATATTCATCCAATCAACCAAACCTGACAGAGAGCTGAAGGTCAATATTCTTTGGTATTTTTGTTCCATGATTATTTTTTTTTCCTGTCCTGAAAGAAAATTGCTTCCATCTGAAGAGATGTCTAGACCAGTAGTAGCTCTGTGTCCCCCAGTCATTACCTACTAAACTTGTCTGTTAGGCATGAATCCTGACACCTTCAAATCATCTAATTTTAGAGCACTTTTTTAATAACCATCATTCTTTCCCAAAGAGTACTTCTATGACATTGGAAATATCTTAATCCTCCTTCAATAGCAGAATGGAAGAGAAAAATTGCCACAGCTATCATTATTGGAAGAAATAGCATTATATTGAAAGGATAAAATGGACTTATTCTGTCTAACCTGAAAACCACTTACCAGATATATTTTCTGACACACAGTCTCTGTGACTGCTTGAGTAGCTATCTCAAATGCAGTGTCTAACTAAAGACTAGGTCCCTTATTAATCGTCTCATTTGTTTTATTTTTACTTCCTACATATTTCAAATGATTCATATTTATAAAGGACTGTGAAAAGTGAAAAAAATGACTGGAATTATACAATTAATATTGTATGACTATGGTGGGATTTATATAGAATGCGGTTTATTTTTAACACTCAAGTGTTACAAAAGTTTGTATTTAAAATACCTCCACAAATCCAGTTTGTTCCACAGCAGATCTCCAATACTCTCCAGAGGTTGTATTATCTGACCTAATACAAACTATCTAAACTGTAGTTCGAGACAGTTGTCTAAGCTCCTCTCAATATCTAATGCAGACATATGAAGAACATCCAGAAGACAAGTAATGCCAGAGGATCTTAAATTAAAAATCTAATGCAGAGAGAAAAAGTAGCTTCTAGAGATGTTTGCGTCTCTTCAGTAACTACAGAAAAGACCTACAAATACCTAAAAATAGACATCTAATGGTTAGTTGACTAAGATTGGGTAAGATGAACATCCTAAAGGACTAGCAAACCCAATAATTTGCACCTCAAAGTGATAAACAGCTGTGCCCAGCCAGCTACTGGTTGCCTTTCACTGGAGTCAGGCAAATTTGATTAATTATAACTAATTCAATAAAAGACTGAGTCCTGCAGCTCATTAATAATTTCAGAACCTGCAGGATAACACGCTTACTATGCTTAGTACTGCCTGTCCACATGCCATATATTTAAAACCACTCCTGTGAAAGGCTTATCATTGAAGAGTGTAAACAGTTTTCCTTCCGGAAGATGGTATCATGTGAGATTCTAATTATTCCTTTTAACTGTGCTTCTGAGGTAGCTGGTTTCTAACTTTATGTGAACTTCCTTAAGGCTAAAATATTTTGCAGTGGTTGTAGGTTATGTTTTAAATGAACACCCTTTACATCTTAAATGGTGTGAAGCAGCACTTATGATGAAAGAACTTCATGTATTATTCACCTTTTTTGTATTGTGTCAAACTGTTTTAAATCAGATGCTAAATTTTACATGAGTATTGATCATAACTTGATATCATCCATTATAAATAATGTTTTTGTTTGTTCAAAATCCTTGTACAGAACTAGAGAGAGGGGCAAGAAATGGACATTTAATTAGGTTTAGTAATTTTTCATTATTGTTTGAAAGGGATATAGGATGTGCTCGGTTGCCGATAGTCTCTTTAGATGTTGGAAAAGGATATCAGATCATCACTTTCCAGGCCTATTCCCAAGATGAAAAGATTATATCCTATTTTATGAAGACATTATTTTACATTTACAGAAGTAAAGGGAAAAGCAAGAACTCCACTGAAAGTTAAAGGTGTTAAATTATTGATGTTTATTTGTCTAATTTGTTTTGCTTTACAAACTGTGTGTTCTTATGTCATTGGTAACTAATACATGTTCAAATACATTAGAGTTCATGAGTTTATCTTTGCTAGTTCAAAAAATATGACTGAAATATGACTAACAAAAATATCCAAACAGCCATTACTATTTTGAGAAAATCCATGATTCTTCCTTGATTGTAAGTGAAAGACACTCATTTATAATCAGTGAGTAGATTTGATAAATGTAAATAGTTTTGCAGAATATGTCTAGCAAACCCATTTTGCAGAAAACTGAAGTCCTATCACAGCAGAGAGTAGTTTTTGAAGTAGTGAAGGAAAAAAAACAGTGAAACAATAAGGCTGTCAGAAAAGACTAAAATATTCCTTGACTTTCAATGAACTTAGGAGAAAATTATAATCCTAAAGCTCATCTAATTTTAGAAATTGAGATATTTTGTATCAGAAGCGTTATATGGCTCAGAGCCTTATGTTTTCTCTATTTGAATTTAAACATCAGATAAAACAAATCTATGGTTTATAAAATATCAAGCATTTCAAACAGTAAGAACTCTGAAGAAAAAGGTTATATTCAAGAATAAAGAATTAGGAGAAAGTCAAATCAATTCAGAAATGAAAGAAACCCCCAGACCTACATAGGAATCAGCACATTTGCAACTGTACTTTTCCTCCACAGGGTTTTCAATTTCCTCTGTTCAGTATGTGACCTTATAAAAATGATAACAGGATTCAGCTTCTGAAAAATATACATGCATCTTACCTGTTGTTTTTTTAAGGCAAACACCAGAATCGAGAGATATGTTAAAAAAGTCATGGAGTGTGGTTGGTTGGTAACTTGAGGCAACAGGAAAATATTCGTTCTTGCTGAACTGTTTATGAGAAGTTATTTTCTTTTCTTTGGCTTTTGGAAAGCATAGAAACTCTGTTTACTTAATGATTTCTCTTAGCTACTAGACTGTGGACTAATTTTTAATAAACTAATGACTCCTTATAAAAGTCTGCTATGAATTTTCAAGGGCAAGATGTAACGGTCTGCCACAGTTAATGGAATTCTGTATTTCAGTATTCTTATGGGTTGCTCATAAGGGTGTGTTTCTAATTTCTGACTGCGCAGCAAATTTATCCCCCTATCCTTCTCTTGAAATGTGTGCAGGATACTATGAATCTGTGCTTGAGTTTTTTCAATATTTTCAAAGTTGCATGTGGAACAGAGCATCTTAGACTATGTCTTAGCACAGTCTATTCCCTTTCTGCTTCCCTCATCAGCTACCTTTATCATCTCTGCAAATGCTATACACATTATTTATGGCAACAGTATTTTACTTGCTTTTCTTTGGATGCAAAAGTATTTTTCAACTCAGGAGGAAAGCGTGTGTCTGAAAGCAGGTATAACAAGCAAACCTTTCACACTTCCTTTTTTTTATTGAAAGATGCAAGTTTGACTTCTCCCAGGCAGAGGTGAGAATTGAGATTCAGTTCAAACTCCAACTCAACTGGAAGACAGTCACTGTTTTCAGCAAAGTTGGACCCCAAAAATGCAGCACTAGTGGACACGCTGCCATTTGGCCCTTCAGTGGGTTAGGGACAACATTGCCAAGCTGACTGTATCTTGAAAGGATTTGGCATAAACTAAGAGCAAAGTGTTTGCCAGACAGATATTTTTAGGTATCTGCAGGAACAGAACTGTAGTTTCCTAGGAAAGTGACTTATGAACTTGAGATTCCTAGAGAGCTAATGTGCTGCTGAGCATGGTTTTAAGGATTACAATTAAAATACCTGAAAAAAAACTAAGTCACACTTTAAATGCTTTAAGCTCCTTATGGCTTTTTTTTTTCCCCACACGGGGAGTTTGGGGAGTAGCAAGGAATTAGGCTTGGTTCTTTAACAACCTACATTATCTACTCAATCAAGCCCACAAACCAGAATAAGCCTAACATACTTTTGTTGAATAATTTTGTGTAAAGATAAGTTGTTTTAAAATTGTCATGGTTTCTGTGAATATTTCACAAACAGAAAGAAATACTCTTCACAAACTATCAGCCTGTTTCAACTTTGTTAAATCCCTGGCACATGTAGATAAATGTTTCAAATGTAGTTCTGCTGCCTTTGTTACATATTGTGGAATTTTCAGTATTACAGTTGTTATGTATATTGTTCAAGGGTAGCAAGCCAGAGTGAATTTGGCTTGCTGCAGTGAGTGGTATTTAGGAGTATGCCAGCATACAGAATTGTTCCAGCTGCTTCACCTTCCGCTGTTTTCCTCAATTCAAGAAAAATTCACACAACTTGCCCTTACATATCAGAGAAAAAAAAATCCTTCTGCCATACAGTCTGTTGCATTTTGTCAGCGGTTTACATGTAGTCTGTCCCCTTCGCCTTTAGTTAGATTCAGCCATGTCCAGCAGATATCAAGCTCTGAATAATTTGGGACAGTTACTGAGGATATTACTACCTAACAGAAATTGCCTGTTTTTAAATAACAGATTTTTTGTATGTGTTTTCCCTGGAATTTTTAGCAAATGTGGGAAAGAAATCAGGCTAAAATTATACTACTAATTCCTCTACCTGTCTCTAAATAAAATAGGAAACAATTCAAAATCCTCCCAGAGATTAGATGGCATTAAACAGAAGATAATTAGCACAAAGGTGAGAAGAGGTGATCCTGTTTTCCCAGTTGCCAACCTCAGTGCACAATGGTGCTAAGTTTCAGAAATGTTTGACTATAAAATGCAATGAAATGTTATACCTAATTCTAGCAACAATCCATTCTCCTAATTAAATAGTTATTTACAAGTTTTATTACATTTTTAATAATGATGAAACACAAACAAGCTTTCATATGGGATAGGTACAAAATATGACTAGACTACAACAATATACTGGCATAGGAATACAGCTTTGATATTTGAGTGATTTTTCTGACAAGTCTGGAGAAGATAGAGTTTCTAAAATAATAGAAAAATGGAAGAAAGAAGGAAAAATAGCAAGGGAAGAAAGAGACTGTCATGGTAAACATATACTTCTTTAGATTAAGCTTTGCTCTGCTGAAAAAAAAATATTCCTATTATGATTTTTGTCGTACTTGGTTTTGTTCTAATATGAAATCTGGTATGTTGTAACCTACTTTTCGAGATGCTTTAAAAAATAATTTTAAAGTGATTGAGGGCACATTTTTAGGCCTATATTTTAGGTGAATCCATTTTCCAAAAAGATAAAGCTGGGACGTTTAAAATGAGGTGGTATTGTGTACAAGAATTCAAAAATCACTGCATTAGCCTTTGAGAACTTTAAAACAGCACATCAATAATACTAGTAAAATACCATCTTTTTTTCAGAACTTTGTACATTTTAGGCAGGCTAAATGCAGTAATTAATATTTGGTCATGTTTTACATTGATTCACCAAGGTTATTTGAGTGCCTCCGAAATGCTAATGGCTGCTACAAGTTCTGATGCAGAACATCAAGCAGTCGATCAGCTGGAATGATAGCTCGGCACCTTCTGTCAGGGAAAGAAATGCAATAGAAGGACAAAATTAATTGGGGAGACTGTCATCCTTCTAGCTCATACAAGGCTCAGCAGAAAAAAAAAAATTGTTGCTGTTGTCAGTATGGTTAAGTGAATTAATTGTATTCCTACCTTTCCTTTCCTCATACTGTAGTTTGCACAGCTCTGCTTTAGTATCCTGGAGTCCTGATCACTGTTGGAATTTTAAACACCAATTTTATATTTCCTTTTAGAAATGAATGCATACAACAAACTTCCTCTTAACTTAAATGAAGATCAAACATTTCAGTGCCCAGGTGGTGTTTTCATGTATTATTTAATATTTCCGGGTTTTTACCTGTATGTTTGTATGTGCAGCAATGTGCACATACTATATACATACTTGTTTATTTAGGCTTGCTATTAGTTAGTAAGCTTTGTTAAAAGAACCATGTGGATTTGCTGACCTTCCTTATGTTCAATCTTTGACCTGAAACTTTGACTTTTGCAGAGTATTTTTGTACTTTTTATAAATATATTTGCGTCTGAATTCAATACAACATAAATAGATATCAAAAATGGGAATATGTTCTTAAAACAAGCTACTCTCTTACAAATTCCCAACATCTTTTTTTTGCCTCTTTCTGTTGTCAGTTCTAAGGAATCATTATAATTCCCACAGGTAGCACTATCAGCTTGGAACTGTAATTATTAAATTGTGCCAGCAATGAATAAATCTTATTATTTTTGATTTTTTTCCTCTCTTTCTGACATGTTGAGTAGCATTCAGGATTTTCTGTCCACAATCACACCATTCTTTTTCTTATTTCTGTTTTGAACTGCTGTCAGGTTTTGTGGCAGCTGCTTTGTTCCAGTTCAGAAAAATTTCACTGTCTTTATAGAGGTCAAAGCTGTTCGTTATTATTTCTATATGAAGTACAGGGATCCCAAAGCTACCACTGACTGCATTAGCTCCAGAACTGGAAAACCTCGTCAATCTGTGTCCAAGCTAATCAGCGTGAGTGAAGCAGCATTGTGCCATGACAAGAAGGGCTATCAGCATAGTAAGAGCTTGTCTTGATGGGCAAGACAGGGATTTTGCATTTCTTTCTCCTCATCTATTACCCACATCAGTTCCAAGCTTGCTGCTGTCATTGGATTGTCCTGATTTGTTTAAGAATTTGTCAATAGGAAAAACAACAATGTTGAAAATGAATTGAAAGTGGTGACTTCATGTACTATAGGCCTTATGGACGGTTTATTTTTGTTCATTCTGTCTTTCTAGCTAGCGTGAAGACCAAATAAGTGGTAATAGCATACTTTGTAATTGTAAAGTGATTGCCTAGTAAGTGTTCCTTGACTCCAAGCAATATTTTGGTTTAATTCCAAACAGAAGAAATATATCCAAACATATAGTAAAATGAGTATCATATTCAGAGGCTTCGCAACAATCATGACTTTAGCCAGTCACTGCCAGAAAAAGGAATTTGGACATAATATGGATACCTGGACCCTTCGCCCAGAAAACAGGAAAAAGCTTGGCCTATGGGAAAACTGGAAGGTGGTAAGGACCCAGTTGCCATTTCCATTGGAGCAGAGTTGGATCAAACGGAAAGAAAAAATACATTTGAATATATTAGACATTTGAATATATTCTCCCTGAAAAACAGACTGAATCGTCATGATTTGTGTGTCCTACTGTAGATCTAACATGATTCTTTAATGAACAGAGTGGTATATTTTCTTCTGACTTCTGGTTCCATTGTCAGGAATTCTCTTTCCATCTCCTGAATGTGGCTTATACCCCAACACTCTGTGTTTAAATATTATTGAGACATGCTACCTCAACCATTCAACCTGTTTAGTGTTCGGGCCTTCATTTCATCTTTGTTAGAATCAAAATTGCAAGGAATGTCCTTAAAACAAACAAACAGACAGACAGACAAACCAAACCAACCAACCAAACAAAAGCCAAAGTAACCCCTGCAAATCCTCCAGCATATCTAAACTGAGTTGTATAGGTTTATTGCAATTTTATACATTTTTTTATATATATATGTACGTGTGTATGTATGTGTATAAGTAAATGAGAGACTGATAGCACCAGAAATCAGGCAGCCATGAAGCTGAAGACAGGTGCTCACACCAAGGGGGAGCATAGAGTGCACCACACCTCCACTATGCAATTATTAGAACAACTTGTGAGGTTATACACAGACAAAATAGTGTGGTGTAATTCTTAATGACCAGCACAGTATTTTACTAATTGAACGTATGTACCAAAGGATGCTCCCTCCTGTTTAAAGTGTGTCTATATTAAGCTTCAGCATATATAGTCCTTACTGACCGTTTCTTGATATTTTGTTGCGCGGTTCTCACTTAAACCAGAAGCATTTATAGTTGCCATCTCACTGAACCTTAAATTAGAATTAATTCTAAAATTTGCAGATGACTGTCACTGCACAAGTGAAATAGGCCTTGCTTATACCAATTTAACAAGAGTAGATCACAGTGTGACAGTGGTAGGGTGTTCTTTTGTGTGTCTTTGTTTTTTTTAAGCCATGACTGCTACCCGTGGACCTTTTGTGGTACCAGCCAAAAGGTGTGTCATGCCAGTGTCTACTGATCACACAGGTCAGCATGCCATGGCCTTCACCTGACACACTTGCTGGCATCTCTGCTTACCATTCCTACCACTCTTACTTGTGGCTTGCTTCATATGTGAAAATTAGTACATGCTGTTGATGCAGTGACAAAAAAAGAATTCAGCCTATTCTTCTCTTTTTCCCTGTTGGCACAGCAAAAATAAAATTAGGGAAGCATAATAAATACTTTTACCATTGATATAAGAGAAAGTAAGTTTTCATTAAAAGACAGAATGGGGAGCAGAAGGCTGGATAGTAAGGCCATGCTTTTAAAAGTCTTCTAGAATGTAAGCAGGCCTTTAAAATGGAACAATAAAAATTGTTTCCAACTCCATGAACCTCGTACAATGCTTCAAGTTCATTTACAGAAATACTTGTTCGTTGTGTGCTTCAAATATTGTATCTCTTGAAGACTGGTGCCTCATCAGTCGTCTTCTGCTATGGTGGCTGTCACCTGCTCCCTCCAGCTCTACATGTAAATACTTTCATTTTGCTTTCCTTAGTTAGTCACTCTGCCAGAATCTTTCCAACACAATGAAGGAGAGGAAACTGTCAATAAATCAACTTAAAATTGTATGCTATTTTGCAAATATCTGCATAAGCCATTTTTCCTTTTTTAAAAAAAAAAATTAAAATCCATACAGCAGTATAGCCGGTCGGTTTAGCTGAAGTTTATAGCTTCTGAGGAAAAAAAGGCAAAGATGTTGCTGGCCAAGGATAAAGGTAGGTCAAAGAAGCTGTGGCTAAGACCATTAATCTGCACATAGCACTTCAATCTAGAAGGTGCAATTTATTTTTCCAAAATATCACATTTACCCGGTTTGTGTTTTTAAAGAAACAAATAACATACAGATTTGTATAGTATATTTTTGTAACAAATTATCATATTTTTGTAGTACCTTCTTTTAAATTCTGCTTCTCATTTCTGTTCTTCTAAACATCATTTATTTAACAAAAGAAGCTCACATAATGATCTTGGTTTAATCTTTGAAGTTGACATATCTTCTTACCATCTAATGCAACATAATATTCTCTTTATCACCTATTCTCTTTTTCACAGTCAAGCTCACTGCGGTTTTGTTTTATGCAGAAATCAGTCAGCAATATGACTTGCAATGCACTCTGGAAAACTTTTAGTGATCATAACAAAAAGCAAGAGATCAATGGACAGTCTTACAGATTACTTCAAAGAAACAAAGGGTGTGCGAACTAAGTCTGTAAAAGCTGAGCCTTCCCAAACCACAGGGGTTTGTATTAAACAAAACAAATCAGTTCTTCTAAAGTTCAGCACTGATTAGCACAAATGTCTGTGTTAGTAAGGCACTGCCTTACAAAAACGTCTTCAAGAGTTTTTCTTTGTGAAGAGACATACAGATCTTGCTGTTATTTCTCATGAGGTATACAATGAAATGTCTTAGAATAAGAGCAGAAACAGTCCCATAAAATAAAGTTCAGAGGCAGGTTGTGATCAGAAATCATTCTGATCAGGGATGCATGTAGGATCTGGATTTAGGTTTTCCTTAAGACATCAATAGTAATACAAAATTTAACATCTAAGAAGTTACCTATTTGGTATTCCTTTAAAAGAGCACCGTAGCTGGCTTTCAGGTAATTTTGCTGATCATAGATTACCAATTAAGTTATCTTTGGATGGAAAAAAGGAAGATTCAAAGATAGAACTCATAATAGGGACCTCTAAAACTCCCAGAAGGATTGAATGCCTTATGATGGATGTGATCCTGGAATTTGGTACAATATAGTTGCTTATGATATGAATTGATGCAAAAGAAAGAATAATTTAGGTAGATAGTAAAGGCAGAAGACAACTCTGAAGTTTCTGAATGTCTGTTTGTCTATATAACTCTTTATCTCAAAAGTCTACTTCTGAAGAAAACTTTTCAATTTCTTGTTATCCAAGTTTCAGCAAGTATTTATAATTTCATTAAATTATAGCCTGAGTTTTACCACCATTACCTAAATTAATTTTGTTTCTTATAAATTCATAAATAATATTAAAGCCTTCTTAAATATGATGGGTCTATTTATGCATTTCTAGAAGATTCATAGGAGGACGGGTAGAGTAGGAAAAGGAGGGCACGGAGAAACATTCTGTTTTGGGTCAAAGGCTACCCATTTCTCCATGTTCTGTGTGATGTGATTGGTGCATCTGTACTTTAGCAGCCATAATTTGTTTAGTGATGAATGTAAGAACAACTGTAAGAGAACAGATGGTGTCTCTATTCGTCTGGATTTTCTTCCTACCAAGATTTGTTTATCTCTTGCAGCAGATTCTGTTGCTCATGTCCTTTCTATCTCGAATCACTGAATCATACTCAACAATTCTAAAACTTACATTACATTTAATTCAGGACATAATATGGAAACATGGTCAGTATAAAAGTAAAAAAAAAAAAAAAAAAATCACTATTATTTCTGCAGTCTCCTAAGTTTTTCTTCTGGATTTACCTTAGTAATTTTAATGACTAAGTCATTTTCTTCATCTACTGACTTCTAAATTACTTCAAAGTTAAATGACTAAAATTACTACTTGTATCTGCTGGTGGACAGTATGCAACTCCCAGCATCATTCATATCTTTACCCTGTTTTGCCTGCTATTTCAAAACTTTATGTTCAACTGGATTATAAATGTAGCTTAAATAGAAATGTTGAAAACATTCTGGCTCAAAAGAACAGCTCTGAACTCTGTTTATTTAAAAATCTCCTCAGTCTCCTAAAATTCACGAACATATGGTGATTCACCCATGATTATTTTTGTTAAAAATGAGCTTAATTTAATGAGTCAATGAAATTAAAGATTTCTTTTTCTGGCAGCTGGCCCTCTTAAAATTCAAGGTCAATGCACAGCATTGACGTAATTGCACAGCCAGTCAGTCCATGTTCTACAGGTGTCAGTCATGTTGAAAATAAACACACTAATTATGTATTTTTAATGTGTAACAAAAGTCATATTCAAAAGCAAGCTCAAAGAAAACAAAGACGTAAGCATATTCAAAGTCACTTTTAGGATATAATTGAGCCATCAAATCTTTCTCCTTTGAGGAAATCACATTTACCTTACTGTTTCTGTGTGCATCTATTCAAATGTTGTGAGGTACTTTCTTGTTCATTAACTGTTTGACACTGTTAAGATTTAAATGATTGCTAAGGATTAATAACTCAACATTCAGCTGGAATACTTTCAGGACATCAACAACAAGATTCAGAACTCAAATCCCAAACCCTCCAAACAGCATTCAATTTGATAAATCCTGGGGTTATAGTGTGAAAGGAAAACTCTAATAGCACTAATACAATCAGAAGAAGGGAAAGAAACTAATACAGAGAAATGAGGAAACGAGGAAATCCACACTTTACTTAGTTTAGAATCTAAAGGTCACGGAAATGGTATGATTTCTGGAGTTGATGTGCTGCCAAGTGCCCGAGGAGAAAAACAAAAAAAAAAAAAACCAACCCAAAACCTGAGATTAAATTAAAAAAAAAATTTTTTTTAAAAAAATCCAGCCCTGAAGAGAACTCATGTGGAAATAAAAACAAAAGAGAGTGATCTGGAACCAAAAAAAAAGAAAAATGTAAACTTGAAAGGAAACGAGCTTTTCCTACAATGTTTCCTCTAAAATAAATAAAACAAAAGTTGGGTTTTTTTTTCTCAGCTGGTGAGTTATTTTTGTTTGTAAATAAGATGTCATTTTTAACTAGAAAAACATAAATACTGAATTTAATGATAACAGCTGATATTTATATATTTTCTATATATTTTCATCTGATATTTATCTTGTGAGCCATTCTGCTCACAACTATAGTTACCTATGCTTAGTTAATGTTTCTCATTCATGCATAATGTCAGAAATGATTGATCAATATATTTTTCGGATTTGTTAATGAAAAAACCCTATTTCTTATTTTGGGATGGGGATGTGGGTCACCTCTTTCAGCCTACTGAGAGAGTTTAGTCCTTATTCTTAGAGGCAAGGTCCAGGATACTGACTATGTTAATCTTTTTCATCTAAGTGCCTCAGAGTGCGTGGACTGGGATTAGAATTTGGCTCTTCAATATTCTGTGCTAACAGCAGAGCATATTAAATACAGTGGAACATTATTTTATTAGTTGTCCTTTGCTGCTCTTTCTACACTTAAACTTTTGAGCAGAGACATATCCAGATATGCTCTGATTATTCACTTTAGGTTACTAGCTGAAGGATACATAGTGTTTCTTCCTTCCCATAAGGCAGCTGATAGGGCAGAGGAATAGTACACTTGGGGTTTTAGCCTAAAAAGAAGTATGTCTGACATGCACAGCTAGCCCTGGGGAATGAGACATGCTTCCTGTCCTGGCAGTTTAGACGCCATCTTTGTAACAAATGGAGAGTTACCATATAATGTACAGTAAGGACTTGGTATTGAATTTGGCTACAGCTTCCATGTACTTCAACATTATTAAAAAAAATTATAAAACCTAATGTATATTTTATTAATATGTCCTTTATTTGGCAACTGGGCTTTTCAAAGAAATAATATGCTTTATTGAGCTTCAGAGCTATTTAAAGGTCTCAGATGAACTGTGTGAATTATCTCTGTAGTAACCCATTGAGCCTTTCCCTTACAGAGAATCTTTCATAGAATCATAGAATCGTTAAGGTTGGAAAACACCTCTAAGATCGAGTCCAACGGTCAACCCAACACCACCATGCCCACTAAACCATGTCCCTAAGCGTCTCATCTACACGTCTTTTAAATACTTCCAGGGATGGTGACTCAACCACTTCCCCGGGCAGCCTGTTCCAAGGCTTGACCACTCTTTTGGTAAAGAAATTTTTCCTGATATCCAGTCTAAACCTCCCTTGGTGCAACTTGAGGCCATTTCCTCTCATCCTGTCACTAGTTACTTGGGAGAAGAGACTGACACCCACCTCGCTGCAACCTCATTTCAGGTAGCTGTAGAGTGCAATAAGGTCTTCCCTCAGCCTCCTCTTCTCCAGGCTAAACAGCCCCAGTTCCCTCAGCCGCTCCTCATAAGACTTGTGCTCCAGGCCCTTCACCAGCTTCGTTGCCCTTCTCTGGACACGCTCCAGCACCTCAGTGTCCTTCTTGTAGCGAGGGGCCCAAAACTGAAGACAGGATTCGAGGTGCAGCCTCACCAGTGCCGAGTACAGGGTTACAGTCACTTCCCTGCTCCTGCTGGCCCCACCATTTCTGATACAAGCCAGGATGCCGTTGGCCTTCTTGACCACCTGGGCACACTGCCAGCTCATATTCAGCCAGCTGTTGACCAAAACCCCCAGGTCTTTTTCTGCTGGGCAGCTTTCACGCCCCTCTTCCCCAAGACTGTAGCATA
>NW_009204720.1:53084-169516 GCF_000690835.1 Fulmarus glacialis
TAACTGCTTCCTCTTGGATTATGGGGGGTTTATTCTGCTCTCCGTCCCTGTCAAGGGGCTGAATACCCTGAGGATAACTGCTCTGACTATTAAAGACTGAGGCAAAGAAGGCATTAAGTACCTCAGCCTTTTCCTCATCCTTGGCGGCAATGTTCCCCCCCGCATCCAATAAAGCATGGAGATTCTCCTTGGCTCTCTTTTTGTCGTTAATATATTTGTAGAAACATTTTTTGTTCTCTCTTATGACACTGGCCAGATTGAGATCTAGCTGGGCTTTTGCATTTCTAATTTTCTCTCTGCATGACCTAACGAGATCCCTGTACTCTGCTCGAATTGCCTGCCTCTTCTTCCAAAAGTGGTAAACTCCCTTTTTTTTCCTGAGTCCCAGTAAAAGCTCCCTGTTCAGCCAAGCCGGTCATCTTCCCTGCCAGTTGTTCTTACGGCACATGTGGACAGCCTGGTCCTGTGCCTTTAAGATCCCATTCAAATTATTTTAACACTATGCAGCCATCTGAACTTCCAGAGTCCTACAATCTAATAAGTACTAAATTCTCTGGATAAATTTTTGTTGGGAAAGAGATGTTGTTAAAAATCACAGCCTTTTCATATCTGTATGAGTTATATTCTTTTAGCTCTATCTATTTCACAATAGTTCATATTTTGATGAGGAAGTCTGGGATAATATTTGTATTTGGCAAAAATATCTGCTTTGCACTCTGTATCAAAACTGGAGACGCTTCATAATGAGAGACTCACATTTCATTCATTCTTATTTCTTGAGGTTTAGCCAAATGGTATTATCCTTTTCCGAACCACTGCAATGAGAGTTTATATTTTATGTATAGCCATAATTAGAATTATCCCCAAAGTCTGTTTTTTTTTGTTGTTGATGATGGGGTTTTGTGTGGTTTTTGTTTTGTTTTGCTTTGCTTTGGTTTTAATTGGTATGATTCACCTTTTGGGGTGAAAGAATCATTGATGTGCGTAGTGTCCCGTAGCATCTATTTGACTCCCACAAAATGTCTCTCCTAAGATTTCTTAATGTGATATAAAATATCCTGGGGTTCTGGTTCATGTGAAATGAATGGCAGCGTCTGTTTTGATTATGTACTACAAGAAGTAAGTCCTTGTTGTCAAGCCAAGTGATGCAAGTGGACTTGGCCTTCCACATTGTCTGTGACAGCAGACCCTGGAATTCACTGTATTTTTGTGCCTGATTGTCTCCAAAGCAGTTTGAATACAAGCTAACACGTATGCAGCATGATTGATCAGAGGATTAGGATCAGTAGTAAAACAGCAGGTGAATCAACTCGGTAAAATATATGCACAGATGATACCACAGGTCTGGGCTTCACTTTAATCTATCTGGAGCATCCACTACTACAGCAGTGGTACTAGATTTGCAAATGCCATCACTGGGATTATGACAGACCAGTTCTTCCATCCTCATTCTTATTTAGGCAGGGTTAATCAGACTTTAATCCCTAGTTAAAAAAAAAATGCTCCTAGGAAAATATTGAAGAGTTATGAGATCCGCTATATATAATTAATTCGTTTCTTTTCTTTAGAATGTGCAAATTTTATTCATTAGCAACACAGCTCTACATTCTGTATGTCTATACAGCATGCTTCTGTACCACATGAGGGGTTAGAGTGTAATTTTGTATTTCAAAGTAATTTAAGCAGAGTCACGGAATTTGGTAGTTTCACACTTACAAAGGCAGCTAACAGCCTCACAAAAGAATCTCATAGGCAAAACAATTGATCTCTAACTTCTTCCTGAGCAGAGAACCTTCACTGCCTAGATCATGTACAATAAAACTGACATCTGAGGGTAGAGCAAAAATATACTCAGCTTTCCTAATCCCTTGGAGGCTTGTGAAATTACTGTCTGAAAACTATAATGAGAATGGGATAATTTGTGACATTTCCCTCTGCTGTTACAAGGTATTGATTTTATGACATTTTTGTTTCTTATTATGTATTATGAGCATAAGATATCAGAATGTTAATATCAGATGCATAGAATAAACAAAGATAGTGCCAGGTAGTACTTTATTTATTTCAATTATTTTTCAGTTTTATGCTGCAGCTATTTTACCAAATCCCTGCAGGCTGTTAGCAGATAAACAGTCATTCATAAACTCTGAGAATTCAGAATTAGAGGAGGCAGCCCATACATGAACTTATTTCTTCCATGAAGTCTACCAGCCAAGTAAGATAACTTATCCTCACCATGCTGAGTTTTGACCTCCCTTGGTTTACCTAAGACATTAAATTTTTCAGCTGCATTGTCTGTCTAATTGAGGTTGTCAGTGCCTTGAGGTAGTTGTCATCTTCCTCCTGACATATGAAGGACCTGCTGAAAATACTAATGTATTCACAATAGGTCCAATACTGTCACTTGTATTCAGCCCTGCTGCATTTTACTTGTCAGGTCTTTGTGAAGGGTAAGTTCCCTCTTCTAGCGGTAAAACCACCAAGACAAGGTTATGGAGAAGGCTATCTCATCGAGACTGTCTTGAAATTCTTCATGTGTTGACCTCTTAGCTGTAGAATAATACAGTCCTGTAATTAGCTTTCCTTACAGCTGTGTCTGGGGTCACTAAAAAACATACCCGACTTTTGGTTTTCTAGAGAAATCTCTGTGTATCTCTCCCTTCTGTTCTTAGCATATTCATCCCTCTCTGTTCATCATACCACACATGATCAATTCCACCCAAGGAGTGAGCAAGGGCTGCAGAGTCAGAAGTTCGGGCAAAGGCTTGGGAGGTTGCACTGCACACTGCCAAAAGGAAACTGAATAAATGAAATGCCTGCAGAGAAATGGACTGTCCAGGCTGAACAACAGTAGCACAATTACATTCTAAATAAATGTATGGCAATAGGATACTAATCATATATAAGGTGCTATTTTCTAGAATCATGTTTTTCTGCAAGAATTCTGTACATAAGAGAACCATTTATGATATCTATGTAGCAAGAGAGAGCTGTATTGTAAGCTGGTTAAAAAAATGTGGATGCAAGTCTATTGTACATTGAGGAGTTAGTGATCCACATAACAGCTATCCAGCGCTGGCCCGGGCCCGTTCTGTGCTGTGCTGCACATCCATCGTGGCCTTCAGGCGTGTGTTGTGCCACACAAATCCCTTGGCCACGGGGTGGACTCAGCCACCTTACTGCAATGGAGGAACCTGCCGGCAGCTCCCACTCGGTACAGGCGATTACACCACCTGTGTGGCCTTGCCTTTAGCTAACAGTGCAGCAAGAAGTTTTCATGAGAACATAATTTCTGTTTGACTATACAAATGACAGAGTTGTTTCCTTGTCAGAGAATCCTGTAATAGCTTGAAACACTGCTACGGACGGGGTCTGCACGGTATGTTGCATGTGGCTCAAAGCCCTGTTCGACGCTACACTGCTCAGGGCTCCCAGCATCTAAAGAGGCGTAAGATTATCTATGCTGTTCTCTTCTTACAGTGTTAGCTCTAATAAATAGCATTACAGAGTCTGCGTGCCTTTCTTACTGGATTCACAACAAACCAGCACCTTCCAGTGCAAAACAATACTTAAAAATAGGAAGATATCTTACTCACTAACTTAATGCTTAGCCCCAGAATCAAGCTTCGACTATAACTTTGGCCACCAGTGTTGAAGAGAATACTAACACAGCTGCTGAACTATGGACTGACTAGTCCACTTGTTTCTCAATTCAGCTGCAAAGAGGAATAGGATTTCTGTTCGTTCTTGAACAATGTCTGCGTGTGATCAGGCTCTGGTTACGAATATGGGCATGGAGAGGGGTGGAAAGGACAAATTGTGTCCTCAGTGAAGTATGATTGGTTACATTCTGCTAGATTTTATGCCTTTAATATTCCCATATGACTTTCTGAAGGGGGGGGCAGGGTGGAAGACTGAATAGGACCTAATACATCTCTCTGCCCTTTCAGGACTTCAAGATACTTGTCTGCTAGATTGACTGCAGAAAATAAAGAACAAAGAAAAGCAATGAATAGACAGTCCCACTTTTTCAACTGCCAAGTGAGAGTTGATCCACAGGTGTTTTGGGTTTTTTTTTCCTCTTCAAAGAAGATTGCTTCTCCATTAAAACATTGATATAGAGGTTTATCTGTAAATCAGCATGCCTTTGAAAATAGAAAATAATTCTACATATTAAATATGAAAAAAACCAGTTATCGTGAAGATGCTAAAGATGCATCTCACATTCTGATATCATATTGAATCCATATAATTGTTTCCATGCACACATGTAAATATATATTATACATATTTATACATGCACATATATGGCACAAAGCTATTATATGCAAAAGTTAAAACAGAAAAACACCCCCCAAATATGTTTTATGAAGATCTGAAATTAAGCATAATAAATGTAGAGTTATCTCCATAGTAGTTACAATGATCTCTAGACTGAGTTATAAGTAACCTCAACCTCAGAATGTATAACTTAGCCCTAAAATATATGGAATGTTTGTTAGACAAAATGTTGGCCTAGAAGAGGACTATAGATACAGCTACCAGCAATAACAGAAACATAAATTGGAAGAATTCAAAATCGACTTCAGATGCATGGTAGCTCTGGCACATACCTCAGTCACATTTTATATTTTAATTCCTCCTTGTTTGTGAACAGCATTAATTTAGTGTTGGCCTAGATCATCCTATGCTGTTCAAATATTCTAGTAGGCAAATAAGGAGGAGAACTCATAATAATTTGACCTCCTTGTAATCTAAACCAAGGCAGCGCATTAGATTCAATTTTTTCCTTGATACAATAATAGTATATTCGAATCTAACCAATTCATGCCATTGATGTCTTTAACTTAGCAACTCTCTACTTGCAGACATATTATCATCTATAATTCTTTCAGACTTACAAAATGCTTCCACTCATTTTAACATGAAAAAGTTATGGAAAGGAACAGATCATCTATCTGAAACCACTCAAAGCTTCCTGATCAAAAGAGAGGCACACTTTATAATGTCTGAATCATCTCACCATCACTGTGGATATGTACAATGTAAGACAAGAAATATTCTTTCTCCTTGGCCATCTGCATTTAAATTGATATATTATAAGAAAAAACACAAGCTGACCTGGGAAACAAAAATTTTATCCTATAGTTGATGAGGATATAATGGATTTTAATTTTTTTTTTTTTTGTAAGTTCACTGGAGGGGAATTCATAGCACATGGATAATATTGTACAAAAATAAGAACTAAGGTATAAGGGAAAAGAAATTGTTATTTTTATATCTTGTGAAGTTGACGAAGTTGCAAATATTGTACGTGAACTAGATTTGTATCAAATTTATATAGAGCTTTCTCACAGAACAGTGTAGTGAAGAGAAGGGAAAAACAATATCATAATAAGGTCAGAGGATGAGAGAATAACTGAGTTGTCCAGAAAATAAAGCCACACTAGGATCTCATAAACCGGGATATCATTCCTCTAGGTAATCAAAAACATTCAAAATATCGTTCAAAATGTATCTATCCCTTGTGGGGACTTTAAATGAACCAAGCTTACTTTGTCTGAAATAATGCTTTTATAAAGAAAATATTAGAACCAGAGAAAAGCTTTCCTTGTATCCCTGAACAATAAAGTCTGAAAATACAATGTTATTGAAATTCTTACGTGTACTTCAGAAACAAAATCATTTTCGGTTTCTTTAAAGAAACACAGATTGTGTAGATTTTATCTGATTTATACAGTGTAATCATGTTTATCCCATAATTTTTCTAGTTTGTAACAATAGCCTTATAAATATTTTATTCAGTTCTCTTTCAACATAAATACTTCCATTTCTCGGGGTCACAATTTGATCTGAGTGCAAATAGCTTTAAGCAGCAGGCGTCCACGCCATAGATACGTATTCAGATTTGGAACCAACTACTAAAGTGGAATATTTAAATGCTCATATACAGTGTTCATGCTGTTATGGAGCTGGAGAACAAAAGTGATCAAACATACACATTCCACATTACACATTCAGAAGGAGATACGAAGAGAGAAAAAGAAGGAAAGAGAGAAAGAAGGAAAGAAAAAAAAGAAGAAAGTAAAGAGAATGATTAAGTGCATTTCTTAGCTTGCATTTCTCTTTAATATGATAGTGCTCAGCTCATGCTTATCTTGCACACACTCAGAAAGACATATGTGAGTTCTCATAATTTTAGTGTTATGCTGTTGTTTTTTTCCTACACAGAGGATGTAAGCATACTCTCTTTGGGCTGGCACCAACCTTTGTGTATTCAAGGTGTTTGCCTGTATATCCCTCCACATTCTCTCCACAGACCTTTGTTAACGGCAGAAATCTCAAAGAAAATAACATTGCTGAGAGTTTCATTAAGATAAGTTAGCAGGACTGTGGGGGGATGAGGGGAGGGGAACAGATGAGGTTAGTTATCATTCCAGTGGAAAAAGACATAGTGGGAATTCTTACTCCTTGGCCAGTGGAGAACCCACAGAGGAAACTTGCAGCTGCCTGGTGATGAGAAAACCATTGATTAATCAATGCACCTTTTGCATTAATTGATATTGCAGCAATCCAAGCATCAACCAGGCAAATGTATCAAAAACCAGGATGATTTTCAGATCCTCTTTCTCTTGTTTCTGTTCCTGGGTCTCATTTTAAATGCAGCCTTAGTACATATTGGTATTTACAGTTGGAATTTTCTCTAAGCAAAGTCTGTGGTATCCAGCACCATATTTACCATTGCTAAACAATACATGGTTTCTGTTGTATAGATTGCAGTGATATTTCCTTATACGTTCAGGAACATATCATCATCGGTTACTTAATCGTTATTGGACTGGCTGGCTGTTCTTGGTTTTAAATAGTCGTATCTGATCATAAATTTTACAAATAAGATTCTGCCAGAAAATTCACCTTAGAATAGATGGTCCAGTGAGATTTAAGAGAATACTTATTTTCAGATCAAAATGCCTGTTTCACAGGCACAGTCTCTGAGACCACTCTATCTCTCATTTGAATACCTTTACTCTGTAGGGTATTCAAATGTAGAGTAGACAAAAAGATATATTTAACAAAATTTATCTCCCTCACCACAGAGATACAAGTATCAGACATACCAGAGAAGCCCTGGATATAGTCCAAAGGATAACATGTACAGAAAAAGATTTCTTTTGGTTTTTTCACTCCAACCACCTATGGAGATTCTGGTCATGTTCATACATTGACTAAAGTCTCAAAAGAATGTCTCTTCTAGCAAGTATGAGGGCTTCTATTATATCTCTCTATTATCTCTCTTCTATGATAACCTTCTATATAGATAGATGTGCAGCTCCACAGTTGGGATAGTGGGAAGCACAGGAATGTCTGCCATAGCTCTACTTTACTGGAAAATTCCCATATGCCCCAAAAATGTATTCACAGAATTATTTCCACTCTGTAAAAGATACTTAATTCTGAACAGTTGGTTTCTGGTAGAAATTATCTGAAGCAGTGTCCCAGAAAATCACTCTTTAGTTATAGGCTGATTGACTAGATATACTTTCACGTACTGTGAGACTGTAATGTGGAAGTTAAAAGTTTTCAGATACAGATACAAATACAGATACAAAGCAAAAAGCAAACAAATGGAAAACAGTACTTCATAAAGGATAAAACCCAAATTCGCAGATATTATCAAGTTAACTAATATAGCTAAAGCTAAAGCATTATCACTATTTCTCTAATCAAGAAGAAATACCATTAAACAGTATTTCAGATCACTAAAAAAAAGTATTATCCTTTGCAGTCTCAATTTTTAGCAGAGTTTCTGAAGATAATTAATCACACAAATGAGGCTTCTGACGGAAAACATACAGAAGGCTTTCTTATTGGAAGTTATTTTTGCAACAGAAGTATAGTATGTTCATTCAATTACTATACAGAGCAAATGCGTGCAGATATGGGTTCAGTTCAGTCAGTTTGCCATCAGTCACAGAAGAAATTATAGAAGCCATTTTAAGACATCAGTTGAGGAATCCTTGGAAGGGCACAGCTTGATCAACAGTGTGTACTTTCAAATATGGAGATCATGCTTTAAATACACTGAATCCTTTGAAGGTACTATTACCATAGCCAAGGCATTTAAAATTGTACATGAAATTGTTGGGCTCTTCTTTCCCCTTTAGGCATTTATCAATGTTTTACATCAATGGCTAATATCAAGGGTATGAAATAATGAAATAGAAAAAAACATAAAACATTGAAAAGTGGCTAAAGGTTAGAAAACGAACAAACAAACAAGTAACATGCAGGGTTTATGCCAAAGGCTTTTTTAATGAATACATCGATTTTAAGAGAAATAAAGCATATGTAATGAAAAGGAAATACTATTCTTATATACAAAGAGTTGCAAGACAAATGTTCCTATGAAAATAACGCCTATTAAGAGCATAAATATGTTCAAGTAGAACTAGAAAGTGGTGGTGTTTCCTCCAATGGTAAAAGGAAAAAAGCTTTGCCTGAAAAAGTGTGACACAAAAGAGCCATGCGGTAGACAAGAGTGGATTTAGAAATTATTTACCCTCTCAGACAATTTTAGTAAACCAGCCTTTTAGCTCTATCTGTCTTGATTATTTGAAACTAAATGTTTTGCGCAGGAAATGAAAATAGGTTGATTAAGCATATTCTCATCCTCACCCCATGCATCCTGTATATTACTATGACACCCTGTGATGTAGGATAGCTACAATGCAGAGGTAATAGATGGGAAATTGTTTCAGGCCCCAGTGGTTCTGGTGTATGATTATGATACAGGCTAGCAATCATAGAAATTGCTTTTGGAAGTCATATACAGCTCACCCATTCACTGAGCTGCTCCCGGAAGCCAGGGGATTTGTGTGCTTCAGCAAAGCATATGTTACAAAAGAGTTATTTATAATGAAGTCTTGCAGATGAGTCTTATTTCTCTAACTCCTTCATGTGGATTATAGCTTGTGAAGACAGGAAAGAAGAGTTATACTGAACTATTCTGTAAGTCATTATCTTCCCTTGACATACGGCACAATTTCTTGTTCGAAGCAGATGCTGTCAGTGTAGCAACCTAGCACCAACGAACACATTGTCACTTGTACGGTTACATTACAGTGAGTGTATAATTAGTCATTTTACATCTACTTTCACTTTATTTTGACAAATAGGAAGTTTAACAAGAGACGACTATGGAGGAACTGTGACTTTTCTACTTCAGTCAGAACACACACTTGAGAATTGAGGAGTATGTACCTTTCCGAGTAAAATTTAAATTGAGCTAACAGGTTCTCTGAATGTTTTTATCATAGATATACCTAAACGTCTGCTGTAAATTGAAATAGGCTAAATGTATTAGAAATAAAGTAGATATTTCCTTGGAAGTATCTATGTTCTTTCTGAAAAGTTTCATTTCAGACATTTAGAAAATATCTAGTACTATCAGTTTTATACAATATTTATGGTAATATGTCGTTTGAATCAAAAAAAGGAAAGGAAAATTTAAAAACCCTGAGAATATAATGGAAATTATGCTTTGCAGATATTGTAGACATCTCCGCTTTTCTAGGAAAGCTATGAAGAAAAAGCTGGCTGAACTTTTCCATTGACTCAGCCTTCAAGCACAGATTTTAAGGTTTTATAAAGTTGCTGACTAAGTTTTCTGACATCATGTAGCCTGCTAATACTAGCTTGAGCTACTCGCTGGATGTACTAGGGTCTAATCTGACTTCCAGTGAGGTCAACAGAGACTGTCAGATGAGGCCCTCTAACAGGCACCTGTGACTGAGATGTGCTGCTGGATGAGTCAGGTGCAGGAAAAAACCAGACAACCATCAGGAACTGAACAGTTCAGGTTTTGTTGCTGTGAGTAGTTTCTGATTTAGGGACAACATTCCCAGACCTTCACTTATTGTGTACTAAAAACTGCCTATATATATAATTACCATTATTTTAGAAAATGTTTTGGGGTACTGAAAGTGGACAGGAAAGGTTTTGTTTCTTCCTCCTGTAGTCTACATGTGCAATAACCAACATCCAGAGTTTTTACATCTGGAAATAATCAGAAATTTGGGAAGCAGTCAGCTTCAGTGGTTGAAGAAAATAGGATTTTCAGTTTCGCAACAGATGCACTTTAGAATTCCCATTAATTTTCAGAATGGTGTTCCCAGTTTTATTTTCTATCATTTAAATAGATATTTACCTTCTATACCAAGGTCTACTTGCATGACCTAATATTATTATTATAATCACAGCAAACCCTCCCCAGAAATTATATGCTACATATCTCAGTCTCTTAATGAGGGCATTGGTAACTGTGAAGCTTTCATTGTACGTATTTTACATGTTAACATCACAAACCCAAGCTCCTAATAAGCCATCCTTTTTATTATGTGATTCTCATTATGCCTACATAGTATTGAATGTCTTCAATTCTCATTTCAGCTAGAAGACAAATAAGTTACCTAGCAACTTACAGAGATTGATCGTCTACTTCCCTACTGACAGATGTAATGACTAAATAAAAGGAATAAATCTTTTTTTCTAGTTTTTTAATTAAATGTTTACCACTCTTTGAACTTTGGGAAGAAACTAAAATGTGTCCCACAATGACAAACATTGAGTAAGAGCTACTTTTCCTGACTTTGATAATTTCTGTTCATATTTTTTTTTTCTAATTCAAATTATTACTGTGGAAATTATTAATATAAACAACTTTTATGGGTCTTTTAAGACACCTCCTGGGCCACTTCCTGAGATCACCTTTTACCAGCTTCATCAAAGTAAACCAGGACCAGTCTCCCACAAAAGCTGCAGATGTTCAGCATCGATTTGACCATTAGGTCAACTCCTCAGGGGCTAAATGAGGGACAAAACTTTGCTCTTCGTGTTCTGAGAAACACTGTGGCCTTCAGCCTGGCACCTTTTGCACTTCCCATGCATATGCTGTAATGGTATGCTACGTTCATTTCCAGAGTACTTCTTTCAGTTCTGTAAAAGAACATGTCTTTAAAAAGATGAAATTGAGTTAAGACTATGAAACAGTACATCATTTGGCTTTTATAGAACATAGCTTAACAACAGAGGAAATCACAGGACATATTTTACTACCACTCCAATTATTTACTTCAACTTGTTCAGGCCTGTTTCTGTAAATATAAATTCACAAATATTTTAAATAATCACGTAATAAGGAGAAATGAGAAGTCAAAAATATCTCATTCAGGTACCTTTCAGACAGGATATAACAGCAAAATTAACCCAAGTTGGTCCTCTTCTCACTAACCCCTTTCTCTATCTTTTGGCTTTCTGATAGCAGAAGACCAAGCCCATTGTTCTGCTTCACACACAAAGCTCTTTATGCAATTAAAATACAATATTGAAAATGATAATTTATATAAACATTTGTTGCAAAGGTTGTGTGTGTCAAGTGACCTGTTTTCTGGCAGTGTTTCCTACAGAAGTTTGATTTTATGCAACCCATCTGGAACAAACTCCTGGAGCATTTTAACTCTGGAATGCAATTTTAACTTTGGTCTCCAGATGGTCCAGCTCCTTAGAGTTTTACTAGTCAAGTCACAAATAAAGTCATCTATGCAAAAATAATAATTATCAAAGATAAGTGCTGGTACTCAGCAAAAAAAAAAACCACTCACAGAAAATTGTCATCTACAGTGCAGAGAGCACAGTTGACTTTCTCTATTGACACAGACCCATAGAGAATTAGGATTAAACTGCATTATTTGTTTGATGATTGATGTTGAGGAGCCTCGTTGGTGGTCCCCTCCCTTTGTGCATGAGCTGTACTCGGGCTTGGGACCTCTGGGCTGGGCTGGGCGCACTGCGGGGGGTGGACTTGTCCCCTTGGTGATGCCATGACCCTGCCAGCCCCACAGCCCCCAGATCCCTGTCTTCATGGGGTGGCCCTCCCACTGCTTCCTGCTGGGCACAGTCTTTGGAAATGGGAACTTTCTCAGTGATTTCTTCAGAAATCACTGAGAAAACATCGCTATTAACCACTGAAAGGTGAATGACTCCCAATATTATTGCAGACCAAGGAATATATTAAGAATTATGGAATCTATTTTACAAGAAAGAGTAAGGAACATCATTGCTGCTTTCAATTTAAAATGCAAACAAAGTCAAATGAAATATCCATCAAGTCGTCATCTTTTGGAATGAAATTCAAATCACTCTAGTTTGAGTCTTGCTTCCTTTATTTTATCAGTGTTAGAACAAAGACAGCCCATACTGCTGTCTGCCCAGTAAACTTTCAGGTGCACGGCTTCAGTGGTGTCTTTCTGGGCTAATATTAACCTGTCTAGTTGTCATGTATGTAACGGTGAGGGTAATGGTACTGCACTCGTATGTGCATCTGCTCTGGCTTGCAACTGAAGCTCAGATGAAAGAGGAAACTTTCATACATTGTTGTGAATCTGCTTGCAATTTCATTATCTGCAAGAGGGATTTCTTCCCCCCACCAACCTTTATTTTGTCATCTTTATTTTCCTATTCTGCTGACAGGAATAATTATTTTTAACACTTTTGTATTCTAACTGTGGAGTATTATTTCTGAGAAATTATATATTACTAACTGTGTTTCCTGGTGTTATTTATGATACTGCACTGCTTTCCAAAGTTGATAATGGTTTTCTCAGTGCTTCAGAAATATTGTTCTGTAAACACTGGACATGTTCAGAAATTCTGACACCTTCGGTTAAAATTTACCACTCAGTTTTTTGCAGTCATTTGTGCATATTACTAATAATCTAGACTGGGTACATGTTCAGTTGAGTAGTACTTACTTGAAACTTGAAGACAGCTGGCGCCTCCATTCTGCAGATCCCATTACTCCATAGAGAGATACAAGCTATCTTTAAATGACTGCAGTTTCTCAGAAAAGAAAATTAACCTGTGTTGAACTCTGTGCTGTCACTGCTGGTTTGTTTCCAGTTACCAAATGAATTCATTTATAGTAGTTTTGATATCTCTGTGCTACACCACAGCTGTCATGGGAGGTATATCTAATGATTTCAGTGAAACTACTTAAACTAGAAAACTAGTACATATGTGGTTTTATATGTGGTTAAGTGCTTTGCAGACTGAAGCTCTAATACATTTAACAGTCCCTGTGTGCACTAGTATATGGAAAATGAGTGTATTTGTAGAAATCTGTATTTTCATTTAACTATTCAACATAGTTGTAGGCAGAGCTTTTATTAGACACGTTTGATTCTTTTTCATGTTTCTTATTGTCCATAAAGATTTGAGTTTTAGACAGAGATTTGAAATAACTGAAAAATATTAATGGTTGTTTAGATAACTCCTAAGATAATTAACAGAGAAAAATACAAGCTGAAATCTTAAAGACAATATATTCTTACATATGTATGTATGCACGAGAGATTTCCCAGAAGTTAGAAATTGTATAAATGCTTATTTCTCATTTTTATGAAATTGATAAATTTGTATATCTACATCAGTTTTTAGTTCCTTCCTGAGATTATTTCATTCAAGCTTTCATCAAAGTCCTGCACACATGAAACTACTATATTTTTATTTCTCAGTCTACTGACATTTAAATGGCTTTTATTTGGATATGAGAAAATAGTATTTTTATGAACAATATGCTCCCATGATTCTGATGCGCCACAGACCACTTAGGTTTAAGCAAAGAGGTACGTGCTCATAGGGATGAGTTTTCTAATTTCTGTTTTCAAGGACTATATCTTGTTTCTGGTAAAGCTTTTCTTATCTGATGTACTGAAATAGAGAAGCAGACCACCCCTGAACATGACAGATGGACTTCCCCTGAACAGGGCCTGATGAATGCTGTGGATAACTGCTGGAGAATAAGGGGTGGAGGGCAATACTAATAGACAGGCCCTGACATCAACATTTTATACTACAGGTCTTGTAATGTTCTAAACAATTTTTATTGCAAATAGGTAAATTGTGAAAGCTAAAGAAACAGGAAACTTGTAATAGGTATATTCCGGGCAGCACCTGTGTCTCCCAGGTACTGTAGTGCCATGCTGCTGCTTGAGGTTTGCAGAGCAGCTGTGGAGGAGGAGGGCGTGCTGGCAGCCAAGGGCAGAGCATGCCCACTGCATGGAGGTAAGCTGAACCCACCATAGTTCTTGTTTGGTGGGGTTTCACTATCTCCTTGCTAGCCACCAAATTCCAGAGAAGCAAAAGGAATAGAAGTTCTAGTTAAATATGATACTAAAAAAAAAAAAAAAAAAAGGCAAAACATAAACCACCCCCAAAACAGGAACAGCAAAAGCTTTTCAAGTGAGCACTTGACTAAGTCAAGCTACCTGTGGAGCTGTACATGAATTCAAGTATGAATTCATGCTGGAGAAAACAGCCTCCTGAGGTTTAATGAACTCCATACAAACAACAGGAAAGTTTTCCAGGAAAGTAATATATTCTGTTTCCATTACTTCTACAGTCGTGAAATAAGTGGCTGCGTAATGTAGTTGGATAAAAGCCTTTAAGATTAAAACAAAAATACATTTTTATCGTGGATCTTAGAACTCTAATGGGGCTAGGGGACAGCTGAGAGAGTACGGCAGCAAGCTGTCTGCAGCGACATTACCATAAGCCAGTAAAATCTAGAGCTGCTTTAAAACAAGCACAGCTAACAGTACTGCTGTGTCATAAGCTCCAGCACTCTGAAACGCAGGGACTAATACCCTGGAGACTTCCAGTTCACTCTGAGACATTTTTTTTTTCTTAAACCAGTGTTATTAAAGTGTTTTTGATGAGGATAAACACACATTTTTCCCCCCAGTGAAATATCTTTTTCTTTCTCCACCCCACAGCCCCATTTAGTTAACTTTTTAAATTCACAGCGTGTGGTGTACTGAGCACACTCTTGTACCCTCCCCAGCACTTAGTGGAGAAAAAATGGCCGGTCACAGCAGTTTAAACACATGACATTTTAAGCAAAAGTGATTCAGAAAAAGACAACTCTCTTTGCAACCACAGAGAGCAAGCAACAGAGCTGTCATTTGTTAAATTGGGTGTTGTCTCATTAAATTTCTAAGCGTAGTGTCAGGAAAGATTAGGAGCAGACTGACAGATTCAACTGGCTCAACAACTTTGCCACAATCACGCAGAAAACATTAGCTCAGCTATTAAGGATATATGTAAGCTAATTTCTGACAGACATTTGCTGTTATATGAATTTGATGTCATTACAGTTCATTGAGTATCCCAGCCATAAAGCAAACATACCTTGCCGTATGCTGAGAAGAGGATGAAGAGATAAGCCAGGGAGGATGAGAGAAACTATTTTCTTCTATGACTCAGCCTTTTTCTATGACTGAGGGATATTCTTATCAAACAAACCATTCCAACAAAATTAAATGTACCTTGAACCTTCCGTCAAAATCTGAGTCTAAACTAACGACATTGTCGGGTTTCAAAACATCCCTTTTTCCATCTTTTAGGCTGTCATATCTCCCGTTTGTGAAGCACGGGAAATGGAAACATGGCAGTACTATTACCAAGGTAATTGTACTGCACTTCAGGACCAGATTTCCCTGTGAAATATTCAATTTGAATTCTATGCCAGAGTAAGAATAATGCCTTAGAAGTAAAGCGAACATTTGCATGAAAGTTGAGTGAGTCATACTCAAACTACGTAATATTTCTCTGAGAATATTTAAAGCTCTGAATTAATCTAAATGCAAAATTCCTTAATTTTCATTCTGTTTTGTCAAATTTTTGGCTGGTCTTAAAGGAAAAAAAAGAAGGAAAAAACCCACCTCTGGGAATAATGTAATTGCTGAAACGCCAGGAGGGCTCGTGTTCCTCGGCCTCTCCTGCCTCCAGTGGGGGTGAGGGAGCTGAGGGCTGAGGCAGGCTGGCTGGGCTGGCGTCCCAGAGTCTTTGGAGCAGATTGTCACGTCTGTGCAGTGAGGGCACCTCCTCCTGCTCCTTCTTCCCTGGCCTTGCTGTTCCCAGGGCTGTTTCTCACACTTCTTCTCTCATGCCTCACTGCCAGGCAGCGTTTCGCCCTTCCTCAAATATGTTTTCACAGAGGTGTCACCAGCTTTGCTGATGGGCCCAGCTGTGGCCTGCCTGTGGAGGGGCCATTGCGGAACCGGCTGGAACCGGCTGTGTCCGGCACCAGGCAGACCCAGCCTCTCCTCACAGAGGCCATCTCCATGTACACAGCTTTTCTGGGCCAAATCTTTGAGTTTTCATTTCTCTGAGAAGAAATATATCCTGTTTGCAAAGTCGGAGGGGGGAATAAGATTTAGATAAGGTCTTTTAGATAAGGTCTCGGCTATTGTCCGTTTTGTGCCATAGCTCCTGAAAAACCAATACAAGCAAAAGGGTTACTCCAGAGATGCATGGCGGGAAAAGGCTTTTGTAGCTAAAGGTGAGTTGGAAGGATGTGAGGCCTGCAGGTGTGTTTTGAAAGACAGGCTGGTTGGGAAGATTAAAGTTTGTATTATACTATGGGACCCCAGGACCTTTCTGCTCCAGTGAGTGCTAGGCCTCTTTAGTCAAAGAACTTTTAAATTCATTAAACAGTGAAATGTGGATAAAACTAACACATAAAGTACAGAAGAGCTGGGAAGTCAGACTTCTGCACAAAGCAGGGTATTCACAGATGCCTTTCACATCACACAAATGCTTGTTAAAGGGCCATGCTTTTGTGCCAGTAAGGCGCTGTGCTAGTAAACTCAAACTATCGTGTTTCTTGTGACTTAATACTGTGTTTCATCACTTCCCGCTTTCTGCCATGGCTGACGTGGAGCTTTGGGGATTTTTTTCTTTCCTGCTACCTGTCAATGGAAAGAATCAGGTCTGAGTGTCTTAAAACCACCAGCCAAGTGCTCTAAAACTACATCAAAGATACCATATTGTAAGGCTGCACTTCAGTCATAATGATCAAAACACATGTATGAACGAATTGATTACAGACCTCACCATAATTCCAAACCCACGTTGTTCACTTACTCTTTATCTTCAGTGACTTTACTCTGTACATATACATATATATAGAGAGAAATATTAACGCACTTATCTCTGTGAAGGGTCTATATTCGTAGCGTTACAAGCAAAGAGATATAATAATAATCTCTCAAAAGAGCAGTATAGATAGAACTGGTTTTATTCCAACAGCTTCTGTTTCTTGGTGTAATAAGAATTGGTTTATATTTCTTGCACAGGAATTGTACATGGCATTCAGGGATTAAGGTTGCTGAGGCCTACTTACTTCAGAAACGGGCATTTGAAATTCTATGCTATGGTAGGCATATCATTATAGTTCATTAGCTCTTGTTTTATCTTCAAGTATATAGAATAAGAGAGATTTTTATACCCCCCCCTCCTCTGCCTTGAAACTATTTTGCAAATTTTCTTTTCTTCATCCCAGAATCCAACTTTTACCTGCAGATTTATGTTTCAGTTTAAAAGCAAGTGTTTTTCTCACACTAAACATGACCAAAAAAACCTAGGCAGCAGAGCACTTGATCCACAGTGGATGGGACTCTGCACCACTCTGGGATGTCGGCTTTCTCCAAATAATACCAATTCAGATCAGCAGAAAGTTTGAACCCCAGTGTTTAAGAGGTTTGAAATGCACCAGAAAGGTAAAGGATGTACTATCTTTATTTTGACAGCTATATTTTTTTTATGACATTAGAAAAGGGAATAAAGACAGTAAAAGTTATTTTAAAGCATTTAAATATAAGAAAATAGTTGTACCCAAACAAGTCCTTCTCAGATACTTTTTCAATTAGCTGGTACATTTTCCATGATGACCACGTATATATCAGTCTAAGTCCTGCTCTGTTTCCAAAGTTGCCTCTGATTGGCTTCACCCCAGTGAGGGGAAGGGTTTATAGCCATTGCACCAGGCACCTGTTTTGGCTTTTTCTTCCCTGGTTGGTAGCACCTGTGCAGGAAGTAACTGCTAATGTTGATACTGGTTGAACTGGAGGGAGAACTGCAACCGGAACCTTGCTAGTGAAAGGAGGTATTTTAGTATATTTTAATTTTCTTAAACAGATGGTAGAAAAAGGGCAAAGAAACCCATGCTTTTTCTTGTAGGATAACAATGTGCAGTATAAATACTATCTGTCAACTTTAGAGGTCGAGTGTTTAACTCTGTTGTCCCCTGTGGGAATATATGCTGGATGTTGTGGAAGTGATTTGTAAGGGCTGGAATGTGATCACAGTGATATAAATCAAAGATATCCTGGTAGACCATAAACACCTTTTTTGTAGCTGTAGACTGTATTTTTAATTCAATACTGGTGTGCTGTGAATACTCCGCTCAATTGTCCTTTTGGGTTTTTTCAAAGATAATGGGGGAAATGTGGGATTAAATGTCTATTTCTCTGTTTAGGAAAATAAACTTGTTTCTCCACAACAAAGCTGTATCAGCTTTTAAGGAAATCAGGAACTATATCTTCATCATGTGATTTTTAAGTCTTCAGCTCATCACTACATTCTTGGGTGCAGCTGCGCCATCTCAGAATTTGGTTGGTAGCTAATATTGCAAACAAATTGAGGGTTAGATGAGAACAGTCCTTTTGCTTTGGTACTATGGAAGAACAGATTAGGCAAGCAAGATTACAACCAGATTTTTTTTTTTTGTGATTCTGCCTGGTTTGTGCTGCAACATGAGCAGTAATGGTCCATAAAGCAGAGTCTTGCCTGAAGGCTCTTCGTGGTGTGAGGTCAGCTTGCAGCAGGTTTTATCAAACTATAGTTAATAAGTCAGCTGAAATCATGTTCACAGTCAGAAAACCAGTCAGCTGAGCAATTGTTTTCAAATGTATACACTTCATCTTGATTCTCTATCTAAATGCTTAAACACTTTTTTAAAGAACTTCTGTAAACAAAATTTATTTTAACAAAATGTCCTTTCTTTTAATTGGTTTTAAAATAAATCTGTTTATGTGATTTGTGTGTGTGTGTGTGAAATGACTTTTAAATAAGATATGTTTCATTGATTTCGTAAAATGTGTTTTGTTTTTACTTTTATAAGGCAAAAGATTTTATTCATCAGTAGAGGAATAATACTGGGCTGATAAAGAACAGTCTCTCATTAGAGATAGGGCTTATAATTTAATGTGCATATGAAGTGATAAACAATAGCTCTGCTTCTCCAGTAATAATGGCAGTTGTAATGTAGTGTTATAATAGAGAGGATTCTTCTTTTTACTCAATTCCAGAAATATATCAAATCTTTGCTAATTTTCTATTGCTAACTCTACATCAGCTGAGCTGTAATATTGTATATACAAAACTTAAAGTGCTACTCTGCTTTCATTGCTTTGCCTGACAGAAATTCTTTTTATGTTATTAATTCTAATGCAGAATAACAGGGAAAAAAATACGCTCACCAAATGGTAGTGGTACAAAGAAGTTCTTCCATAGAAGAGAATAATTGTCAGGGTTGCTGTTATTTTATTATTGTTCCTAATTATTTGACTGTTTCACAGCAGTCATAAAACAGATATTAATCAGAAAAAAAAATCAATATGTTAATTAGAAAAATTCAATTCACCAATGGCCAAATCTTCTGGAAAGGGCAGTAAATAGCTAATTACTTTCAGAGCTGAACATTTCAGGAAATCTAGCTTTCTGAAACTGTCAGAGACCTGAAAAGAAGGAAAAAGTAGAAGAACTATAATTTCTTGACAAATCTGAAAGATAATTTGGCTCCTGGCTTTTTCAGCCAGATTCTTCAAGATTTTTAAAGAGCTTAAAATTCCCATGAAGTTTCTGGAATGCAGAGCAATTCCTAAAAAACCAAAACCAAAACCAAACCAAACCAAACCAAAAAAAAAAAACCACCACAAAAAAGAAAAGCAAACCAAGAGAAGAGTTAACGAGTTCTGTTAATGTGTGATGCAAGTGATAGTGCTTGTTTTCAAAACAATATAAAAAGTTTTAAATGCTGCTTGGTCTGCTGAAATTCCAGGTTCATCCAATAATCACATCTTCTTTAAAATGCTACGACCTTGGTTTATTGTTTTGAATTTTTTTCTGAATTTTCTCTCTTCCCTTCCTTAGTTTGTAATGTGATAAAATTAGCACTGGTTCTGCTCTTTATGTAAAAATCTCCACAAAGTCTGTGAATAGTTCTATTGGGAAAATAAAGACTTATACAAGAAGCAGCTTTATAACCATCCTAGTTTAATTTCGGTATCTTCTAAGGTATTCACAGATGGTGCATACAACTCCTCTAAAAAGGCTTTATAAATCTATTTGCACCTTTGACTCCTTTAACCTCTAGGTTTAATCCAGGGGCTTGCTTTTGCACGAAAATCACATTATTTGTACCTACTTTTAAGAGCTTGCTTTTTCCTTTTCAGCTTTGTTGCTGCTTACTGCTTTCTCTATTCCTTCCATTGGTGTTGGCCCTAAGGTTCTTCTGATGCCTCCACTTCCTTTATACAAACTGATTTCTTCTGTTCATTGAAATCCTTCTGTGAAGTTCAGTTCTGCAGTCTCATCTGTTTTAACTAGTTTCCGTAAAATTTCCATTGAATTTTCTCATGGAACATGTTACAATATTTTTTATTATCAGTAGATCTGCATTTATAGTGGGGTCTCTAAGCTTACTTCAGTATTTTCAGTAATTCAATAAAAATTTTATCTCTGTGTTGTATTGTATCTGAAATTTTGGACTTTTTTTTTTTTGGTCAAAATGACAGCATCTTAGATCAAAGCCTTAACAGCCCGATTCCGCCCCCCCCCCTCTAATCCTTAGGGTTTGTCTACAGAGGTGCAGTTGTCTTTGCTGCAAACCAGCTGGATGCAAGCCAATTCTTGTTCAAACTGTTCATGTGGCAGAATTACTGTGACTATGAGCTGAAGCTACTGTGTCCCACTTCTTGGTTCAGGTAAGGTAGATGTGTCTCTGGTAATTTATCTATCTGCCTATTCTGGGATACAAAGAGCTTGAATTGCTTTTGAAAGTGGACTCTTTAAGGAGTAATACCATACAACGTATAAATGAAGTACTGTACATATAACTGAGCATCTTTGCAGGGCTGTCAAATTTCTATTAAGGATGTAAAAGGTTTTCTTCTCTTTCATTTTAGTATTAGCTTTTGGAAATAATGCTTCCTTTTTTCTGAAAGAAACATTTCCCTTGAATCTTATGTATGCTTCTTTCTTTTTAAAAAAATTACTAAATATTTTATAATAGTGCTTTAAAAATATTTCACTTATGTTGAAAAAGTACTCGTTTTAGTGGTTGGTACTGTCAGAAGAATGTGTTTGCCCAGCAGGTTCAGTCCAAGATGGATTGCGAGATTAGATTTTGATTGTATGCACATGACTTCTCTGTTACCATGGTCCAAAGACAGACTTTGATTTTCCCCATTATTAGGAGTAGCGGAACTGTATGTCTTCTGGCAATGACAGTTCAGTTTCCTGCTTATGAAGTCTGATGCTATGTTATGGTGCGTTAAGTTAGAAATATAAGGTATGAAGGGTTTATGTGGAGCGAAAATAATCAGTGAAAAACATAACTTGCTGAATTGAAAAGACCTATTTCTGGATTTATACTTAATTTGTATTTGTTATATTTCAATTCACATTCATTAGAATACATTAAGATGTATGTCAATGTTCAAGTACATCTCCTAAGTAAGATAACTTTGGAAAAGAAATTTACTTGTATATGTTTAGAAACTTTTGGTCATTTCACAGAATTCTTCCTTTTGGGCCTCAAAAACTGTGTTTCCAATTACTGTTTGAAAAACTAGAAATTATGGCTATACATGAATGAAGTGTCACTATGTGGAGGAGAGAGAACGGGAATAGTATTGATGCGTAAATAGGCATCTTCAAACACATTATATTAAGTTAGCAACAGTGGGGGAAAAAAATTCACTTCATTGAATTAAAGATAAAGATTTGTCAATCAGTGGAACATATTCTAACCTCAAATACATTAATCTTTTGAGACATCTAGGTTTTGATAACATAATTTTCTTTCAAGTACTGATGACATACAAATCTAGATTGTGAATGAAGCCAAGGGAAATACTATTGCTCAATAATGGTATTGATGTATTGGTGTATTGATAAATTAGATATTAAATAGTCTGCACCCGCCTGTAGTGTAGGTCAAATAAGGAAGACCATTTGCTCATGTTATTTAGATAAAAAAAGGAAAGAAAAAAAACCTGTTAGATCAGAATTACTTGTTCCTTCTGTCAGCGATTTGCCAATGCAGCTGGGAGAGGAGGCGTATTTAAACTGTTTGGCTGCAATAACCTTAGAGGAGAAACATGCTAACTTGAATGTATGAAGACATAGCCCTTAGTAACTGCTACACAAATACCCCTTTGAAACCTTTAAAAAGTGTCAGGATCACCTCTTATGAACATATGCACATCTATGAAATAAACACATGAGGAATAATGTCTTCTCATGGTCAAGAAGCAATCTGATGAACTGTGTTTCACAAAGTTGTTAACTTTCTGTTATCAACTGCAAAAGTCAATATTTAGGTGCATCTGATAGAACTTTTGGATTTTGAGAGGATTTTGTACCTTCAGATCAATGAAATGATTAAAAGTAAACATGTCCATCCATATTTCTGTGATTTGCAAAGTGGATCGCGTTAATCAGCTATGCAACTCTGTCAATGTAGGTTAGTTATGATCATACACCATAGCAGAGTACAACTGAATTCAGTGTGTCATGGATAGGCTATACGGAATCTGGCAGGAGTCCTTAAAATTTATTTCTAAAATAGCAGTATCTTTAGCAGATAAGTCTGAATGATGAAACAAATCTAGAACAAATGAAGTTACAAGATGAAATGACTACCATCACCTTTGAAGTAGTGCATTTTCACTCTTTAGCGTTATCTTTAAAGAACAGATGTATTCAGATAAGCTTATGTACTGTAAAGTGTATATATATATCTTAAGTTACAGAAGTGAGAATAAAACAGCTTATAAGCGGAGTTATCCTTTAAATAGAAGAGCAATAAAAAGCCGCAAAGGAAAAATTAACTAGAAGAAAAAAAATCTCCTACATAAAAGACAGTGTCCTGCACTTTTGCTGTACCAAAATCAAATGCTTTCAAGAAATGAGCACAAAATGAAATATTCTAGTAGCTAGATGTTTATCTTCACTGATAATTAGTTTTTAATTTGAAATGATATCTCAAATTTTCATCATAATGATTTATCCAGTGCAAGCTTATGAAGTTGGTGGAAAGTATTGACATGATGAAGCTAAAATTATTGCTTCTTATTGAAGAAAGGTATCTAAATATCTGGCTAAGTTACTTGCAGGTCTTTAACTTCAGAGAGAATGGTGAATGATGATTTTCTTTGAAAAAGAGACCACTTTTAAGTCCTTAAAATTTTCTTCTAAAATCAGATCTATGTAAGTGGAGTCACACCAACACAAAATTTCATTGTGCAACTAGGGCATAAAATCACATTAAAGGATCATTATCGTTAGTAGTAAGGATGGCTTGGCAAAAAATTTTACTCTGACAATCACAGGATTGGGTCAATTGGAGCTGTCTTGCAGATTTGTTGATTTCCTCCACTGCTTCCAGCCCCAAAATGGAAAAAATGTTGTTTGGTTATTTCTTGTTAGAAATAGCTATAGTTATTAACTATTTTTATATCATATATCAGATTTTGGTTTTAATATTTACGTGAACTACTAGATCAAAACTTTAATAACAGTAATGTTATAATGCTGGAAAAGTTTAATAATTAGTTCAAAATATATTTGTAGAAAAAATCTTAAAAAAAAAAAAAATTCCATCCCCTACATCTCATTTATGCTAGCCAAGCAAAAGGTAGGAGGACAAGACAAAACAACTGGTTACACTACAGAATTTCATGCTGCAACCCCATTTTCCGTAATTAACTTCTTGTTCTCTCATGATGCAGAAATAATAAAGGAAAGAATAGTAGTCATTTAGAACACAGCAGAGAGATGTAAACCTGTAAAAGTAGCTTGAAAAATGTTTCAACCATAATTTAATGGGGTTCATACTTTGATTTCTCTTTTTTTTTTTTTTAAAGTATGGTAGCAAGTTACATTAATATAGCTAAGCTATGACACACTTACATGCTGAAAAGCTTATACAAATAGAAAGGAGTCCTTGTTTTTGAGTATTTAGGATGCTTGGCTGAATGTGGGTGGGCAGGCGGAAGAAATTTTGATTCAGATTTGTGACTGTAACCTTTGTGCAAATTTACTGGATTATCATGTATAAACGTGGATTTTTAATCGATGAATTTGCTGACAAACATTTCTTAACAGTGTGGTTTTGGTTGTATGTGCTTGCAGAAGCTCGAACTTGGAGTAGTTGATGCTAATTGCTGAATAGCCTGGTTTGTGTTTTAATTGTAAACAGGACAATCTCCAAGAATTGTAGTGCTGAAGAAATTGTTAATATTGATGACATAACCTGAAAATTTAATTAGCTCAGAACATTGAATATCAGTCTGGAAGCAGTATGTGATTATTCACAAATCATTTACATTTGACTCATTAAAAAGTCACTTGAAAAAGTAAAGTCCATGTTATCAATGTTTATGGTAGACAGAAGGCTTAAACTGGTAAATAATTTGACACCTGCCTTTAGTAAAGGAACCTCACACTACATAAAGTAGTAGCCACAATGTTTTTTGCTGTATAGAGTTGTATAATATGTAAAAACTAATAGCTCTTAATCAAAAAGCAAAACATAAATTATATTCTCTTCCAAGAGATGTCTAAATAATGCTTTTTTACTTCAGTGAAATGATGAGCTTTTGACTTCTGTGTTTGAAAGTAATTAAGGTATTTGCCTCTGTATTTTGAAATGTAGAGGTGCATAATGCACCAGATAATGTTAATAGGAATATTTCCTATTAATAAAAACAAACTAGTGTTAAATCTTAGGGTTTATAGCAAGACTGTGTCACTGTTTTTGTCATCTGTTTTTCTAAATCTCTGTATCATTAAATATATGTATATATAGCATATACAGGTTTATGTGTATATAAATACCCATTTATATATAAATAGTATATCTTTCACATTTCTTTCTTCTTCCAGAAATATTTATCACTTTGCATCTTTGCTATGATATTGCAGAAATTTGCATATGTTTACTAATAATAAAACTTAGAACAATCAGTTAAAACCTTTCTTTCATATTCTCTAGAATTAATCTAATTCCTCCTGCAAACAATATATCCTGGATCTCTGCAGCAGTTTATGGCTTCTCACGTGTAGTCTGAAAAAGTCCATTTTTTGTTTTCAATCTGCAACACGCTAATTTCCCTGCTTGCTGTGGCTTATGTTGTAAGATAGAATGATGAATAGCTCTCTGTTTACCTTCTTGCACACAACTTGAGCACTTTATCATCAGAGTTTTTGCACTTGAAAATATGTGCATGTGTTAGTGAATGGAAGTTGTTTCCATAATAAGAGCAGCAGAGAATTAAATTATTAGTGCTATTTAGAAGGAAATATTTTGGTTGTTGTGTTCTTCTTTTCACCAAAGGTCTGTCACTTAGGTCTGTACCAGAATTCATGCGAAATTTAAACCTCTGGTTCTGGGGATACCTTTAGCTGCAGACATACAGAATCACCGGAACTGGCTTTGCGGTTCTATTTCATTTTTCTTTATGGTTGTACTCTGGTCATATGTATCCCCTGAACTCCTCATCTTGCTGACTGCTTCTCTGATGATGTATAGTTGCAACATGTCATCAGTGTGCTGTGAGAACCTATTATACTGCTATATATCATTAGCGACCCTTCTCTCAAGACAGGTTACTATTATATATCATTAAAATGATGGCCAGTAGGAACAGGCATCCCAGAAAGGGAATCTTAGAATTCTATGTGGGGGAAAAAAATCCTAGTTTATAGGTGAGTTTGGGGGGGGGCAGGGAGGGAGGAATATAATAGGTGGGAGTTGTAATCTAAATAATATTTTTAATATTATTTGTAATATAAATTTTGTATCTAGAAAGAGTTTCTAGGTCATAAAAACAAACTCATGCACAGCAGAAAATGTTTATAACTGAGATTTTTATGCATAAGACCCACTGTGCTGTGCTGTAACTCACTGAGTTATGAGAGGTATGGCCAGTCTGTGCAGAACCAAGCCCAAGAACCATTCTGAAATTGAAGGGGACTGTAGAATTTTTCAGGATCTAAATAAGTACAAAATTCACAGTATGAATCTGCCTACAATGCTATACTAAAGCTGTATAACTTCCCCAGTGTCTCAGAAATAAACATTTTAAGTGACGACAAGCTTGAGAAGCTGAGTACTGAGAGGAAGCTGTGGCTGTTCATAAGAGTTTCCAAACATATGGAAACTTAAGCAACTGTGCATGCACATACAATTCCCACTGAGGTTACCAAAAATTAACTGAAGTTATCCAGGAATAGTGTTTGACTCGGAATGTTTGCTGTAACCTTGTTATTACAACAGTCTTTGTCAACTTTTCTTGTTAGTGAGGATTTTGCAAATACATACCCGTTAACACCTTTCTAATGCAAATACATTGCCTACTTTGTAACATGAAAATGTATTGATCCTCAAAAATAATAAAAATAAGGACTTAGACATATATGTGTCTGAAGATCTGGAATGGGATGTTTTATCTCTTTCCACACCAGCGATGGCATGCCACAGTGAGGTAGGCTGCTGAAAGCTGCTTGTCCTTTCCCGCTCCTCAGTACAGCGCACAAGAAGCCTTTCCTCTGTAATTTTCACAGAAATGTTTACCTACAAACCAAATGGTTAAAAAACAAGACTGCAACTCCATAAGGTTAATATCTATCCTTGGAGATTTTCATTGGTTTATATCTACTGATACATTAAGCCTCATCACTTTCCTGTTATCTCTGTTAGATATTAGTATATCTCCTGCATACTTAGTCTTCAGTGATTCTAAAGTGCATAATACAGATGTTCCAGAACAGATCAATTTTTTTGTTTGTTTCTGTACGTGCTCTCGCGATGATGATGGTACTTCTAATCTAAAGCCAAAGTAAACATTCATGTGCACACATAGTTGATGAAAGTGTTACAAGCAAAACAGTTTAAATTCTTGTAAGATTTGCTTTAAATTTTATTATTTGCTTTGTGTTCTAGTTTTTCCTTAATCAGTTTTCCACTTTCCTAGAATATTTCCGGACTTGCTTTAAAAAAAAAAAAAAAAAAAAAAATCTAAATTTTGGTTCTCTTTTTAATACCAGTTTTAGTTGTGTGATTCACTTGCTGTAGAGGAGTTGTTCCTGATTTATAGCACTCATGCTAAGATTAGGAAGGGAAAAATGTATCAAGGTAAAGGAACTTGAGGAAGAAATGTGATATTTTGAATTTGACATATCTCTGAGCATTCCATCTCTGGAAAGTGTTAGGTGCAGGTACAAATATACTGTCTTTTCTAGATATGAATGCTGACTCTTAATAGAGATTGCAGAAATGTATACAAGAAAAAGGGATCTAGATGGCTGAAGAAGCATGCTCAGTAGTAGCATTTGGTATGGCTTTGCGAGTATACTCTCATAATATGGTATGTCAACACCACCTGTTGAATAGGGACAGTGAATCTGGCCTGCCTTGCTTCCACATTAAACTTAAATTATTGCCATCAGTGTAACAAGGATGAGAGCTAGGCCATGGTATTACAGATATTTCAGCTCAGGCTGTATTGCACAGTGTGTATAAGGCGTACCTGGGTCTTCATATTTCCCTGCATATCTACATGGGGGCTGGCAATAGTTGTTCTTGAATGAATGTACTGACTACTGTTATTTTTGTTGATGGTCTTCCTATAACTTAAAGCTTAATATATCACACATTCATATATAATAACCAGGTTAGGTCAATCTCAGATTTTGTTAAAATATCAACAGTCTTTAGGAGAATTGTATTTATTATACACACATGTTCTTCCCCCAAATGTCTTTCTACCTTTAAAATGAATCTCAAACACTGTGCGTTTATATTGAAATCTGGGTGAAATGAGGAGCAAAGCAGATTACAGTGTAAGCAATTATCGTAACACTATTGCAATGACTTAAATTAAAAAGTAAACTTCCTTTCTGGCATATTGCTATGTGAGTTGGGACCTTCTGAACCCATCTGATAGCTTCTGACACTGGAAACAACTTTAAAAATGCAGATTCTTTTGATTGAGGGTGATTTGTTCTGGGTGCTATTTTCTAGAAACAGACTTTTCCACCAGGCTTTTTTCCTGGGCTTTTTATGTTTATAGATATCATACTAACACACATCTTTAAGTGTAAGTAATACAATTTAAAAAAACCCTCTTAGTTTCTTTTTTTAAACTATTCAAAATCTCTTCTTTTTAAATTAATTTATTTTCATTATGATTTCCCTCTGTAATATTCTAACTGTGCTGTCATTTGGAGATTGTGTCTCTTGATCTACTGCATAACTTTTGAGATAATGTTGATTATCTGAATGCTTTTTGTAATGCTATAAACTGATAGAAAACACAGAAAAGCTCAAACAAATGGAAAACCAACCCTGTCAGACAAAGACATAGACATACTTTTTGTTTTAACTCCTAGACTAACTGAAAGGTACATTATTTTGCAAGCCTGGAACCTTTTGAAGTTGTATTTTGTGCTTTTATAAATTTTGGCGCTTTGGTTAGTTTATTAATGTTGCTTTTTCTTTTTGTGATTAGTCTGTGTAACTTCTGTCCCTGTAGAAACATTTTATATATGGGTGTTAAGTTGGTATATCTCTACTATCTGGTACAACTGCCAATAAAATATGACAAATGTGAAGGAGCAAGTAAGTGAAAGAGCTGAAACCTCTGCATAAAATCTTGCTTTGCCTTGTTTTTCCTCTGTGTGTGCATTTGAGTGTCTCTGTAATCCTCATCTCAACTTCTTGGTTAATCATGAAAATTATTAAAATTATATGCTAAATAGAAAAAAGTAAGCAGAAATGAGTTTTTAAATAAGGTAAAGATATTTAAATGAAATACGAAAGTCACGAAATGGAAGGCAATGCTGTCTGCTGTCTCTTTAATTAAAAAGAATAAAGACTGAGATCTTATTGCCAGAAATATACAGCTGTAATATTTAAACCAACTGTGTGTGTCTTCTGACCATAGAAAAGAGACTTACAAAAAGATTCAGCCAAAGAGCAGAAGAGAGGGAATAATTGCAAAGCTGAGAAATTTGGGGTCTGGTGGGGATGCTTTGTCTTCCCCTATAAGTGAAGAACAGGAAGACACCATCTGTCCCAGGCACTACTGGGTGGAGATACATATGATACCACCTTGAATTTGTGACTTTGTGTTTTTATTTACAATTCCAGTTCACGGTTTTTACTTATCATTCCGGAACTGGAGAGAAAGAAAAAAAGGGAAAAAAACCCACAACAAACCACACCACAAAAAACCCTTAGAAATTGCAAGACAGGATAATGGCAATAGCCCCAAATGGAGAGCAAATTAAAAAGGTTCAAAATCAGGGAGTTTGGAGAGCATGTTGAGTATAAAGTAATGGGGATTGCAGTTACCCAGATCTAGCACAGATCTGCAGAAAACAATTCCAAAGGCAGAAAGGAAAATGCTCTATTTCAAGGATACTAATGCAATGGATGTGCAGAGCTGCCATCTAAACAAGCTTCTCTGTCTCCTAATTAACTGTTTAAAGGGCCTCCGGAAACAGTTGGGAAGTTTCATGCTACACATTTCTGTTTCTTCTGGTGATGCAGGTTTCCCTGAAAGAAGAACAATTCCCTCAAAACAACCCTACATGTAGAAATAGGGAATTTAGAGGCAGATGAAGTATAATCTGAGTGTGCTTTCTTCTGCTGTGTGCTCATACCCAAGCTAAGTCAACCCCCACTTGTCACTGGATCTTTACTGGGAGAGAGCACCAGTAGTGCTCTTGCCCCTCATGTTCTCCCCCATGCTCTTTATTTCTGTCAGACAAAAGAGTCCAATTAGACTTTTATTATAATTATTCTGACACTGTCAAGCCTATTATTACACTCTCAAATTCCCCAAATGGGTTATGGGTGCTATTCTGGAGACATATATGCTGAATTTGTCAGCTGTAGAAGAGTCTTGTGTTTCTAATTAAGGCCTGACTTCACACACTGGTTCAGTAAAGACAATATTTATTAAATAGTACACTGGTTCATTAAAAACATAACCAGATGGATGAGAGCTTTGGGGTGAAAAGTCTAGAGAATTAGTATTCCCTGTAGAACAATGCCTCAGTTGTGATAAGGCTTTCTCTTTTAATGAAGTAAATATCAGTCCAATTCTTTCTGTGATATTTACATGTCTTGACCACCATAACTTCGAATTAATGTGACTTAATTTTCAGTGAAGTCGTAGAGTTTAACGAAGGTTTAGTTTCAGTCTTTTAGGGAAAATGGTTTGCTTTCAGATCTGTGCAACATGCCTGCTATAATTCTGTTTACCAGTACTTCAGTGATTACACCTGGTTAAGTTACTCACATCATTAGTCACATACTTTTCCTTTGTGATTTGTTCAACAACTTTTTCAGCAAGTGTGTTTTTTCTTTATTGTCATTTGTGATATATGAGGACTTTGCTTTAGTGGCTTGTAGATTGTAGCACTATGGACTAGATGGGCTGACCAAAAGGTCATTACCTAATCCAGCAGTCTTCTGATGCAAAACTCTTTTCTAGTGACTTAAATTCAGCACTTCCCTGTATTTAATTTCATAGCTATTCCTGGCTTTGCATTGCTGTATTATCCAAAGTAGTGTTTTGTATTTAATTCTAGAGAAATGCTTAGCCTTTGATCACCTGATACTGCAGATAAAGTAATCTTTTTGTGCCAATCAGCTTTTAATTCTATTCTTTGCTGCTGCTAACCCTATTGTAGTTCTATGGTTCACTTCAAGTTTTTGCACACTTCTAGTAACCACCTACTCAATGTTGATTCCAGCATTCGAGTTTCCCATCCTGTCCTAAAGTCCCATATGTTATGCCTCTGTGTATAAAATTCACTTGTTGGTTTATCACATGTTGACCAATGTCATCCATAACTTTCCCTGTCTTTAGTGTTCACTGTGGCATGTAGGGTTTTTCCAAGGCTGTGTTATATTTTCTTTTGGGGAAATTAGTTTTATCTCCCTCTGTTCCTTACCCGCCCCCCCTAGTTAAGCTGATTGCAGTATTTTATGTAGATGAAACTTAACTTTTCTGGATCCTTTTTTTCCGAGTCTTTTCAACAACTCTTGTTTTCCCAACTGGTTTTCTCAGAAAGCATAATGTTTAAAAATAGAATTAAATACAGCTGATGCTGGAGTCCTGGTTTCTTCCAGGTTGTCGTAATGTACATATTGCTTGATAGGTTTTTTTGACAGTTTACAAATTTGACATTTCTAGCTTAATGACACGTTTTTTCTTTTTGTGTTCCAGGCTAAGTGTAGCTTGTGCAGTAATATTCATATCAAAATTGATTTGAATTATTCTTGAAAGGATTATTTCATTAAGAATAAGATTATAGTTTTTACTAATATGTAATATTACCTGTGCCATTTTCACTTCATCCACTGATTGCTTTGCCTGACAAAATTAAAAGATTACTTTTGCCTAGCAAAGCCTCTTCCCTAGGGAGATGTATGTTCTGAAATGAATAAAAGGTAAGATGAAGAGTTAGACAATAAAACACACCAATTGCAGATAAGGTGCTGCTTACATATGCTTTGCAACAAGATGACATGGTAGCTAGTGTGTCAACTCATGAGAGTCTATAAACTAAAAAATGGCCCTCAGAAAGCACTATTCCTACCAAATGAATTTTGAATATCTATAAAATATAATTGCACAATTATCACACTGAGGGTTTAAGAAAGCATTTCAAAATGAGGAAAGATGACTTCCAATTCCCACAAAAAAGAGTATTGTTACACGTTCCTGTCAAGTATTTTGAAATTAAATGAAAAAAGTTAGTTAATTCTGGTGCGAGTGATTACAGACAACTTAGTGAAACAGTATTATTCCCTTCTTGCAGTTATCTGGGTTATTTTATCACCAGCACCATTGTGATCAGTTTTTTTACATTGGTTCTTTCTCTGAGCTACAGAAAAGGAAGTTTTCAGACTGATAAGCCATTAGTCATGTTTAACATTACTAAATTGAAAATATGCTTCTAAACATCACCTGTCAGAATACGAAGTATTTAATTTTCATGCATCTCCATTTATAACATTATTTGTAGCAAAATAATTCAACTTGTGTAACTTAAATCATTTGATAGTCACGTGACTTAGTTTTACTCCTCCTTTCTTAACATTAGAAGAGTTGTATCTAGGAGAAGATCTAAATTTTCAGTTAAAATAGTCTAATTCTATGGAACTAAGCAGAAATGACCAATCAACATGCCATCCCACCCACCCAAAGAAAAGGTAACCCCAAATATATTTAGGGTAAAATAGAAATAAAATTAATAGTGTCGTGTCCTGTCCTCTCCCTCGCCCCCCGATTCTGTGAAAATAGACTTTGCAGCTGTAACACTATAACAGCAGGGGAAGATTAATTACAGTTCCATTACCCCTTTGTCCACACAGTGCCTCAAAGAGAGGAAAGAGTCTTGGGAAACACCAACAGTGTACTGCCCATGTAAGATTAAGTTCTCCTGCCAAGTTTCATCAGTCCCAATGTTTCTGCTTTTCTCCTCATTGGACAATCACCTTATTTGATTAAAAAAAAAAAAGGAAAATTTCTGTCACTGAGAAGTTTATTCGTGTCAGGCAAGTAATTTCATAGTTTATACTAAGACATAAGTCTTTTAAAAGGCATACTAAATAAAGAACTAAATGATAAATGAATAAACTTGTTTTGGGACTGTTCTTCCCATGCATCCATGCATGTGCACAAGGTAAGCTGTTCGTGTGAAATAATGATACAGTTTACAAAGTTACAATAGGACTAAAGCTTACATGATCACTGATCTTGTCTAATTGATAACATATAACTTGCTATTGATAGCATATAACTTACTAATGGGTCAGATTGTGGTCTGTTTAAAATTGTGGGTAAATGCCAAGAGTAGATAGTATGTTAAAAAGAAAAAAAAAGAGACAGTTCAAGAGAAAACTTCGAGAATTTGTGAGCCTAAAATTTGTCATGTAGTCTTAATAAAAACCTCCTTCATGCCCCTGAGAACTTTTCCGGAGTGTGTTAAAAACTAAATGTAATCACAAGAGTACTTAAGAATACTGAGTGTAATCAAGAATACTAAAAATCTCGTGGAGAGTTGGACAATGTGTAAGTAAAGAGAGATTCTTCTGGTGCTCTGTGCAAGTCTCAACAATGGTATACTATAAACTATGAGAGAAGTATAAACTATGAGAGAAGAGAGAATCCTTCCATTACTGCTGTCTAATTTATATTGCATATACTGAGTCGCATCTTTTTTTGCTAAATCTAATAATATAATGTCTTTTGAATGACTATAATATAATGACTTTTGAAAGTCACTGATGTGGCAAAGAAATATTTTTTGAACAGTAGTTGAAGACAGTTAGAAAGATAGGTATCTTTATTGCTATTCATGGTGTGTACTCTTGCATTCCACTTGAGTATCTCATGTGTCAGTCTCTGACTTCCCTACTTCAGGTTAGGGACTTGAACTTGGGTATTTCCCAGGTGGGTTTCACAAACACTTGATTATTAGTTATTTTAGGATGAACAGTGATTCATCCTAATAGCTTCCCCTGTTAGGGCTGCTTTGTTACTCATAAATGATTAAATACTTTTTTAGCCCTGACAAAGGAATAGAAGACTGTTCAGCCTGTTCAGGAAGTTCAACCTTTTGTGTTGCTAATGTACACAGGTCTGATTCACCGCTGGGTTTAATACACGTGGAACTAGCAACAGGAAAGAACAGAAAACATAATGAATGAAATCAGTAATGATATTTGTCACTTCACTGCTCTTGGACTTGAAATGTGTTCTATGTATTTATGGCTGTATTTTTTAAAATTATGACACATTAAACATCTTAATAGAATTTTGCAGCACCTAGTCAGCAATAAAAAGCATGTGGTCCATGTGCTTAATAGGCATGAGTGTTTCAAAGAAGCATAAAACTGCAATAGCTGAACAGCTGGCACTCATCTAAGGGTGCCTGTACCCTTAGCATCAGTTTAGGTTTATTTTTATCATTTTCTGTGTTGCTTGCTATCTGGATTAAAAATGATATTAAATATTTTGATATAGTCTCAAATCCTCTTACATTTTCTAAACATCATATTACATGACCCATTAATGCTACCATTTCTGGTAAATGTTACGCTTATATTCAGACAATCAATTAACTTTTATTTGCCTGTTGCAAGTGGAGTGAGTGTTTGGCTCTTTGTCTGCTGACTTTATAAATGGATGTCACTTCAGAATTGGACTCAAGTCAATATTGAGGAAAAGGGGACACTTTTAATCTGAAGATATCAATTTCCATTAGTATCTTCTCTGAATTGGGCTTTTGTTTAGTCTGTGATGTAAAAGCTTAATATTTCCTTGAGTTTAATATTTCTGTGGAGTGTCATGGAATATGTTTGGTAGAGAAGGTCTTATGAATTCTCTGTCTTCCGGAGCCGAAAGGTTTGTCATATTCCTCTGTCCAGGAAGTCAGCAGAAGACACTTGTCTCTTGGCCCATAGGGAATGAGGGCAATAGGAGAAATGCTTAGAACATCAAGAACTTTCTTGCCTCTTGAATAAAACATATCTTCTCGATCTGAGAAGAGAAAATACCATGATAAAAACCGATCTTCTTGGAAAGGAAGACGACTTCCTTTTTTTTCAGGAGTCCTCAAGAACTTTGTGTGGAATTCCCCCATGTGTGTTCTGAGGATGCCCCATATGGGATTTTCCACCTGCTTTGTATGAATTTCTTAAGAGTTTCTAGAAACATTTTTTTGCCTGTGTTCTATGTATGCCGCATATGGTTTCTAAGGCTATTTCCTGATGCTTTCTAGGAATTCCCCAAGCACTTCCTATGATTTTTCTGTCTACTTTTTAGGAATACCTTAATGGGTTTTTAGAAATTTCACACCTATTTTTTAGGTATCCCCCTATATATTTTTCTCTAATGCTTTCCATAAATTCCCCCTTTTCAGTCTAGGAACCCCTATCTGCTTTCTAGGTACTTTCTATGTTTTGCATGAATTCTAGAAATAGAGATGCAGACCTGCAGAAACTTGATCTTGATGAAGTTCCTGGATTTTTATTTTTCTTGTTGTTCAAACGGACTCAGTGTTCTAAAAAAGTAAAATATGTTGTAAATGATAATGTACTGGCTACAGTGGCTTGTCACCTTTGCCTGTATGACATACTTTTTATACCCTGTATCTAGTTTGCTTCTTTTATATTACAAGCTTGTCAGGACAACAATTATTTCTGTGTGGCATAGAATTGAATACAGTGGGATTCCTGCCTTTCTTGTTTCTTAGGTATTATCATCATAATCATGACTATAACGAAGAGTTGGAGGGCAATAGGAGTGTGGAAGCCAAAGGGAGGAAAGTTGTGAATGTGTTATTTGAACAAGTAGTGTTGTATATGCCTGTAGCCAAAAAGGCTTCAAACTTGATTAGTGTGACACAAAAGCACAGAAACAGTGATGAAATTGTTATTAAGATGGGAAGAGAGTGAGAAGCAGGAAGAAACTTCCCTTTAAGTGTCCACTAGAAATTGGTTTAAAATATTGGAGAGTTATTAACATGAGAAGTATAATATATTTAAAACTATTCTAACATTTATGTATATTAATCTTTCCCATGCAATAGCTATGCAATGGAAGTTTGAAACCAGTCAAAATTAGCATATTAATGTTGTAATCTTGATGGAACATGTGACATTGAAGCCACTTCAGTTTTGGATTCAGTTAAATGTCTGACAGAATGGGATAGTGCTGGTATTATCAATATGATATAGTTTGATCCTGTTTTGAAGTACTTTCAGAGATGCACTAGGTTTATTAATAAAGATTTGCTTGTTCTTTTATTGATCGGTCATACAGATCACACTACCATCATGAATTTCTTTACTTGTTAAGCACTAAGCCACCTACATTTAAGCACTGCTTAATGAAATGACTCTCCTGAGACAGAAATCTGGAAAAAAAGATTAAAAGGGTGAGGGACCAAGGATACAAATAGAAGTGGTTGCACCTACTACAAGTACATGGATACTGAAAGCCTGTGATTCGGCGTGTTTGAGGGGAGGGAACAATTGAGGGGGGAGTGTTGTTTAAGGAAAAATGTTGATTTTCTTCTGTGCTGTGCTTCAGACATGATGTTAGTACAATGATGTAAAAAATGAAATACCTAAATTCTAAGTGTCTCTCTGAACTCCTTCCTTGACCCCATGTACATATCTCTGATCTTAAAATAATTTATGTGAGCTTGTACTTATGCAGGAATTAAACTGATAATCTGGGAGAATGGATCCTTTGGATATCTATGTGGGTAGTGGGGTGGGGGAGTGATAAAAATTTCTTTACAAGCTTCATCCATATGCTTAACACTGGAAGTGAAAGCCACTTAGTTTGTGCCCATATGCCAGCAGCCTATTGTGGTGTAAAAGGCTTCCAAGTAGTGTGAATGTAGGTAGCCAGAAGCTGCTTTTCTGATCTATACTGCTGTGACTGTTTCAGTCATGATTCTCTTTACTTGCAGAGTAAATGTTTTCTTTTGCAGCAGATGAATGTTGGAATTTTGCTCTTTGAGTCCTGATTGTGGGCTATTGATCGTGGGCTTCCAGTTCCTAGCTTGCCTACAGGCCATAGTTGTTTCTTGACGCCCCAGCATATATCTTGTGTTTTGAAACTAGTATAGCACTTTCGATCAACTGTAGTTATAATAGAAAAATCGTGATAAGTTTGAATATGAAAGAGAAAGTAGGATGACATTGCCTTAGTTTGAGATTCTGCATATTGTGGATGAAAATATTGCTCAATAGCCTTTGCTCAAATGCCAATATTGAGAAGACTATGCACTGCGCTGTTCAAACATCTCTTATATTTAGCACAGCAGGTGGCATCGTTACTGAAAATAAAACCAGTGTAAGGACAGTATCAAGAATCACAGATTGTGTTTTGCTCAAAGAAGTTAAAAAAAAAAAAAATATCAAACTTCTCCAATAATATTACATCTCACTACATCCTAATGCTATGACTAGGGGAGTGGGAGAGGGAAGCTGCTAATAGTGATTAAAGTTAAAAAGAGAAATTGAAATGTTGTATCCCAATTTTTGCTGATGTTGTTCAAATAAGTAGGTTTTGGAACAGAATTAAAATTTAAATTCTGAGTTCAGCATTTTTTTGCAAATACTGTAACAATAAACAATAAATTTAAGGATGGTTCAACAAGAACTCTGAGGCACAGCCTCACAGGCCAATGCTGGAAGGGACTTCTGGATGACGTCTGGTCCAACCGTCTGCTTGAACAGAGACAATGTAGACTGGGTTGTTCCAGGTCACATCCAGGTCAAGTTTTGATGCATCCAAGGAGGGAGAAGTATGAAAACATGTGTTCCTTTAAAAAGTTATAGAATTCTGGACATCTGCACAGTCTTCACTGAATTCCTGTAAGAGGAGGCTGGCCATTATCAATATATTACCACTAACATTGTATCACCTTGGCTGAAGTGCAAGGCAGGACTTAGTAACCCTTGAAGGGCAGGCAGCATTTCCACCTGTTGACCTTGCTACTTTAAGCCATATGTGTTAACATAACAGAAACTTCTAATAACTAGAAGAATAATAACTTCTAATAACTTCTAATAACTAGAAGAATGTGTAGCATGTTTTTAGGCATCAACTGTGTTGAGCACTGGAAAACTTGCCTTGCAATGTATTCTGCTAAAATTCTAGCTTTGGCTATTATAGGGTAAGAGGTGAGAAGAATATTAACTCTTGAATTTGCACAGATCTACTCAAGCATATTGGGGAATTCTTAGCTCATGTTATTATACTATAATTTTACAGACACCAGATTCACTACCTTTGCAAATTTAGATTATGACAACAAAACTATTTTCATAGTCAGTGAGTCCATGACAATGTCCAGAGAATATCCAGTAAAGGTGCAAGTAAGGATTCAACACTGCTTATGGGAGTTGACAAAGCGTGCATCTAGAGATTTTTTGGATCCAATAAGTGCACCAAGGCATAATAAAGAAATTGATTTTTTTTTTTTTTTTAAATGTAGCCTCTGTTCAAAGAATCCTTGTGATAGAACAGAGCCAGCAATTTTTCATCCCCTGTGTCAATGCTTTGATCTACAATAAGTAAATGCAAAAGAGAATCTGATGACACATCACAAGTGCATCTGCTTGGTATCTTGAACTACAGGCCTGTGTTGCAGAGATCTGTCAGTTCCTGCTCTGATGCTCTGTCTGGCACTTCTCTGATGCTTCTTTGAAATAACATGCTGTTGGACATCATAGCTGCTCCTGTGATGAATAGCATAGTCACATGCCAACTGCATAGCAAGCATCTCAATGACATTGCTTTGCTTTCTATCACCCTTAGTACTGATGATTCTAGGTAGTTCTGGATTGCTCTTCTTTTTACTTCCTTTCATAAAGACAATGTATATGATGACCTGTATGTTGAATTTATGCCCAATTATTTTCTTTGTGTGTCCTACTAACTTGAGCATATGTGGATATTCTGCTTTGTAAGTAAATATTTGAGAGCTGGAGCAGTCAAATAAGGTCAGTATTATACATACATACATTCACTGAGTTTTTAATCAGCTTTTGTTGTGAAAAGTAAAGGCAGAATTTCCTTAGGATGCAGTTCTACATGGCCTAACAAACTAAGACAGACATTCTCATATCTTTATGAACCAAAGTAGAACTTAAACAGATAAATGGTTGGATATTCAGACCATGGACTCTAGATAAATCACTGATGTGTAATTCATTTAAATTTCCTTTCCAGTCAGTATAGAGAGGAGGACAATTTAGCAATCTTACATTATTCATATAATCTAACTTAGACATTTAAACTCGCTGAAAAGTTAAAACGTGCAATAAAATTTCTAAGAAATGTTAATATGCAGGAACCAAGAGTACTATGCTGATGTGATTTGAAAGTAACTGTAGTTTCTGTGTTGTAATTGGTACTTTCTAAGAGAGAAAATTTCATTGAGACTGACTTCTAGTTAGCTAGGGAATAAAAATAACCTAGAAGTCCCAGTGTCTTTTTTTTCTCCCTCTTTTTTTTTTTTTTTTTTCCTTCCTGTCAAGGAAATTTTGCCTGAGAGAGCTCTTTCTTTAATATTTGCATTTAAGACAGTGAAAACTAACTACAAAGTGTCCGAATGCATCTCCCCTTCATTGTGCATGTATTACAGTATATTTCTCAGTGTGAAAATTTATCAGTTCACAAAACTATAGCTGTGGTTAAATAGGGTTGTGATTTTAAACTATTGTCACTGGAGGTTTGACTTCCATTGCCTGTCACCATCTCATGCTTCCAGAGGTCATTAGTTTTACTTTGCTTTCATTGTTGGGGCAGAGAAATCATAGATATTTACTTTCCTCATAAGCCTGTTTACAGGTAAACTTTAAAATGTTTTTGAGTCTAGTTTCTCATGACTTCCAAAGGCAGAAAGACTACTACAGAAATAGATGGAGGATGTCAAAGTCCTCTTAAAGAAAAAGAAAATTCCTTTTTAATTTTTTTTTTTACGTTAATAATATTTCTCTGATTCACCTTGCATATTGGGAAATACTTAATGCACAGACTGCCAGGCTGCAAATTCCTACAAAGTACAGGAAAATAATTGTATTCAAGAAAGCACTCTTTGATAATTGTATATTAAGATTCAAGCCACAGACTGTGATTCTGATATTTTTGGTCATTAGTGGAGCAGATTAAAAACAAAATAAAAACATGCATCTGGGAAAGGTAATGAAATATTCTTTTTGATATAGCAATTTCCTGTTTAACACATCCATTTTGTGTTACTGATTTCTGTACATTGCTGTCTGGATAATAATGTTACAGAATAAAACAACCCTAACGAAAGTATAAAAACAGTACTTCATGTCTCCATGAATGCTAAAATGGCTCCTTCCCACCCACCCCTCACAAAAAAAAAAAAATCATGTCATTGAAAAGAAAGGTTAAAAATTGGTTTGATCTGTGCTCTGGGTTTTCTATCATATTCAGTATTCCATATTGAAAATGGGTAGAACTCAGGAAAAATATTTTCTATAGTGTTTTTTATTTTACTTTACCACTGGTTAGCCAAAAAACTCCCCAACCTAACAACCCAAAATCTTTCTTTAACAGCATGTATTTCTGTTTACTTAAAAGAAACCACATAATTAAAACAAACCACAAGAAGTCAATTTTACTACTATCTTTTGGACCTCTCGGTGTTTCCCTGCCTTTTTTTGGTAGCTGAAAATGAAATTGCTGAAATGCATACATTTCTGATTTTATTTTCATGTTAATCACAGGGGGAAAAAAAAAAATCTATTTTCAATAAGAGAGTCTTTTAATATTTTAAGAGAATAAAAATAGATACTGTCTGTACCAGGTGCTCACTCCTCCTTCTTTCTAATTCAGTCTTTATTCCAGCAGTGAATTCTCTGTTTAGTTTAGGTATGTCTTAGCCACATACTGTTTCTCAATTTTTCTGCCTTAAGATTTTACCCTTGCCATCATAAAGAAGTACCATTTTGTCTTCTGTGTCTCATTCCTAATGTGTGCTTTGTTTCTCTAGACTTTTTTTTTCTAGAATTTACTGCCATTCAGACATTACAGCTGTTGAAGTTTTTATAGAAATGTGTTCTTTCAGACATCCCTACGCTGTACATGTTTCTGTCAGAGTACATGTTGACACATGATTGCCTTCGTAGTTGTAAATTTGATGACAGACCTGCAGTTGTGAGAGATCAAAGCTGACTTTATCAGTGTAAACTTGACAGTGCCATGGTGTTTCAGGCTAATTTTAATTTTTTCATCTTTTTTCTTTCTTGCTTGAGGTCCCTCAAAGATCACAGGATTTACTGGAAGCTTTCCTCTGACAGCTGTGAATGTTTTATATACTGACCAGTAGCATAAAATGAATAATTCAACTTTGATGCATCACTGTACCATGTGTAACTAATAGTTACATAAACTGTTTTTAACCAAATAGCAAAAAGGGTCATCATTTCTCTGTACCTGAGTAACAGAATTCTTTACCAAGTCCCTAGATGCTGAATCTATTAAACGTTTATACAACTGATGCAGCATGAATCCGTAAGTGGCGCCCTCAGCAGTACTTTTGTTACAGTCTCTGTCCTTTTTTTAGACCAAAATAAACTTTTCACAATAATTTAGGTCCACAGTTCTGATATGCTAGCCAGGAGTAGGTAATGGGCCATAGATTGTTTATGCAAATGGATAGCTTCCCTGCTACTGGGTCATGGCTCCAAAATGCAACTGCAAACTTATATATATGCATATGATACATTCAGTGACAATTAATATATTACTGAAGCTAAACATTATTAAATAGTTTATATGGTGGAGATTAAAACAAGAATACAATACATTTTAACAAAGTCATATAAACTAGTATTGTGGCCTTCCAAGAACTTCACGAGAGGTGGCACAAGGACATAAGGATTTTGTTCTCCATGCACCTTTCTCCAGTCAGGATTCCCTTGTACTCTTGCCAGAATGCTTGCTGTGGTTATGCATGACTAGTTTGCTCAAAAGAGCAATCACCTTTTGAGAGGACTCACTCTTTGTTTAGTGTTGCTTTGGTATAAATTCAACTGTAGCCAAACTTACTGCTGATCCAAGAACTGGAAGAACTGAGATACTAAAATATTTTGTTGAATATTAGAATTCCTTTCTGTATTTTAAAATTCAGAAGAAAAGAAACAAAGTGACAAAATGCAAAGAAGGAAATGTTGCCACTACCTTGCTATCTGCATGTGCTTGCACTATGAATGATGGGTCACAAGCTCTGGTCAGACAGTTTGGTTTTTTGTCCATTGCAGCAGTGACTGAGCCTATGAGAATTATTTCATTGCTGTCCTGATGGTAATTACCTCAACTCTTTTGTCAAAATCCCCTCTAGTTGTTGTTCGAGGGGGGGAAGGGGGTGAGGGGTGGGGGTGGGGATTGTGCTGTGAAAAATAATTAAGCAGTTATCACCTGTCCTTTAATGCAAAGTTTCTCTCAAAGCATTACAATTCAGCATGGCTGAATGAAAAACTAGATACATAATTTAGTGGCAACTTAGTATATAACTATTTATTAAAGAACTAAGAGGTGTAGTGTCAAAATTCACCAGATGTTCTCAGTGATACAAAGCCTTGAGGGTTTTCTCACAGGAAGTTCTGATGTGCGTCAGGATGCCAATGAAAGGGATTTTCTACCTATCTCATGCTATGTTTTTTCATGAGTATGTATGAAACCCACTGTTACTTGTGCTATTTAGAGTTGCAATACTTAAGAGCATAACAAGACATTTTCTTCCAAAGAGAAGTCTAGCACAACCATTTATTAACTCTCAATTCTCCTTACACATAAATCTTTCTTTTGTCTAAAATGTTGCCTGTACTAGGGTAGTATTTGTATACTATAGGACTGCTCTGGTCTGTCAAAGAACAAAAAAAAAAGTACACTTACACTTTTTTGCATGCCTCCACCACAGACTGTTCGTAAAATTAATTTCCTTAGTTAATGGAGTTCAATGTTTAAAATGAGCCCCTCTGCAACTTGATGCTGAGCATATAAGTATTTCTGGAGAGTATGCTTCAGAGGAGCAGACCTCCCCCTGAAATGGTAACTGGTGTAAATGGAAATAGAAGGAGACAGACCTGAAAAGAGCATTTGTTTTTTCTCTCGCATACGGTCTTTCTGCTAGAAACTAGGTTATGAGCTACAGATAATAGTTTTTTATTTCTGAAGTTAAAATTTCTCTCTTAGGCTATTCAAAGAAATGGTCAATAGTATCTTACCAGCAGATACTTCACAAGTTAAGTAGAAAGGAGACAGATAATTGACAGATAAGATTATTGTCATGTTTAATGTGGCAGTATCTTTATTCCAAAGAATAAATAGTAAGGTTTAAGAGAAACCATTTCTTCTTAAGTTAGAGGCAGAGTTCTGGATGACTTGAGGGAAAGGGGTTAACACTAACATCCATAAACCTGAGTGGTCTGGGTGCTCTGTTGGAGTTCAGTGTTTTGTGTTCAGCCTTCCACATGTGGAAATGACTACGAGGTGGAAGTCTGTGGGAGTCAAACCCATAAAACTTGCTTAGGTATTGAAACACTTTGAAGTGCTTCTGTATGAAAATAAATGTTGGTTTTCTTTAACTTTATTCTGACAGGGCCTTTATTTCAGAGATTAAAAATTAGTATTTTTAAGGAATCAAAGAAATCTTTGAGGGGCACATGCACACAAAAAGCAAAATGAAATTTGTCTTAGATTTAGAAACAGTCTCCGGTCACCTTAGGGATCACAGATGGTAGCACCAGATCCAAGAGCAGAGGTCTTTTTTTTCCACCTTAGCCTTAGCATGAATTAAAAAATAATCAGTGGATTTAAGTCAGATTCCCAGATATCTGCAAATATTTTAATTGAATTAACATTGATTAGCACAGTTTAGGGTGAGAAAAAGAGGGAGACAGACTCAGTGATAGTTTTACTGTTCCGTCTTTTCCTTAGCAGATTAGTCAGCTTATATTAAAGACTTACCAACAAACTATTGAATTGGCTTAGCTGTAAAATACAGTCTTATGTGGAGATTATCCTTTCTGTCACTTGTATGATATAGGAATTGGGATTAAAAAAAAGAAAAAAGACAAATGCCAGGTAGTATTTCTGCCAGTTGATTTTTTTCGGGGAATTTAGGTGATGGAAAGGGTTCAGTATAGAAAGAATATAGGGGCATAAACAGAAGTACAAAATAAGGCTTGAAAGAATGCAACTGAGATGCAACTGTAGTTGCACGTGATAGAAGGATAAAGTTAAAAATAAATATTTAATGTAGTTTTGGAGCTGAAAATAGACAGTGTAATGATTCCTGACCATTCAGTATTTGGTACCTGTAACAGAGTTGGTAAGAGCATGGAGAAAGGATTCCAGTCCTAATTATAACCAATGCAATCATAACCTTTAGCATAGTATATAGGCAAGTTGCTTTGATCTGGAAGACACCTAATATTGAAGCTTTAAATAGAAAGCAAAAAAGCCAAAACCAACAACAATCCCTCCAAAACCCCTCAACTTTTCAGTCATCCATTGAAGGGCATTGCATTTTTCCGAAGAAAATTTTTCTGATACATGGGCATTGAGAATATGTATTGAATGGTGGCCCTGATGGCAGGGAATGAGGAATTTCTGTCTAGACGGATTGCATCTAGATGTGAATCTGTGGATTCTGACAAAATGAAAAAGTGTGATTACATCTAGAGTTGTTTAAGAAAAAAAAAAAAAGCTTAGATTTTATAAAACTAAGTTGCTTCTGAGTGTACTCCACTGCAGAATTCTACACACCTCAGGATTTAGCACTGTAAACTATTCAACAAAGTCACTTATTCAGAATTAAGTTTTCAAAGCTTTGGGGCAATTCTGAGAGGTTTGAATGTCACAATTGTTTATTTAAAGCCTTTAAAGCTCATTTATGTCCTTAAATGCTTTTATGAGCTTAGAATTAAAATCAAGTTAAAAGTTATTTGTGTAGGAAACTGTTTTAGATGTGTTGAACCAGCTAGAAAGACAGACAACTAAGACTTGGAAAACTTCAGTATAGGGAACACTTCCAGGACAGGAAAAGTGATAGCTGATACTTAATAAGAAAGTAATAAATCACACACATACATATTTGAGGCCCTCTAGAATTTTTTTCTGGATTTGATTAAGGAAACTGAAACTAAATTCACATATACACAGTTCTAAGGAAGTGTACTAAAATTACTAAAATGTGGAGTGCTGGAATGGTAATAAAAGAAAGCAGAGGAAGAAAAATTAAAAATCTCACTATAAAGAAATATGAGAGTCCTAAAGATCCTTCACAAAAAAAATTGTTTTCACCATTTTTATATCAAGTTGAATTGTTTGCCTGTAACTGAAAAAGGTTTAGAAATTGGATAAAGTGCAACACTCATGTCTTTTTAAGTTGGGACAAGGAAATTTCCCATGTCCTTTACAATTCTTTTGTATAACTGGGGCTTTTTATTCCTCCCCTTCCAGCTGCTCAGTATTATGGACACTTCTGTATACTGAAAATTTTCACAAGATCCAGGCAGGAGCACAAGTCTATAAAAGTAGCATTGGCTGAGAGACATGCAGAGGTATTGACTGTTCAAATAGGTCCTGTAAGAACAGCTCCAGAAAATCTCAACAATTTAGTGCTTAAAACATTCCCGTCTTCCACAGGTTTTTCTTGATGATTGTTAAGGAGGGATGGGGCAAAATGAAGTAAGAAAATGAGGAGAATGGTAGTTAACTTTAGTTATGTATGGCAGATTTCCAGATACTCATCGCCTCCCAAAAGAAAAAGTAAAAGAATAATTTTGGAATTATAGCTGACTTTGCATACCAGGTTTCTTTCTATAGTCAACGACAATTTAATGGGAATAGGATTAGGCTCCTACACTGTAAAATATTGTAATAGATATTTACTGGATGACTGTATTTTGAACTCCTATGTTAAATGAAATAGTTTGTAATAGTGCCACAAAATTTACAATAGAATTACAGTAGAATCTAGCTAATTAAGATGTTTGTCTTCATACGATTTCTTATTATTCACTGTGTCTTTTTCCCATTAGAATGCAATAGAACAGCTCTGCAGCATTTCATCAATAGGATTAAGCTTTGTAATAGCTTAAGTGTTTCTAGATTTATCACTGAAATAAAAAATACCACACTTCCAAACTGAAGACATTATAAAAGGAAATGAATGGAGATCCTTTCTACTGCATCTTTCCTTTTACAAATCAGCATTGTTATTAATGTCATACATTAATTCCACATGACTACATCTTTTCTTCAATGAGGATGAGATATTAAAAGTATTGTGTAGTGGCTCTATAACCAGTCATTCTAATTTCCTCTATGAGGAGAGAGGTCAATGTCCTCTCTAAATAAATATAATGCCAGATAGTGAATGCAATAGTGCTTTAAAAATAGTCTGTCTCTGTACTGCCAATGTAATAGCATTAGATATAGCAATTCTGAAATCCAAGTGTTGTAACATATATTGTATAGAACGCTAAACAACTAACAAAAGCATCTTTGAACTTTTTGCATTGAACTGCGTCACATCTTTGGAGAGTTTACAAGTCCTCATGACCACCATTACAGAACAGTATAATGTGGAGGGAAAAGGTTGTAATTCAGTTTTATCCTCTGACTAATGGGACAATAATCCCATTGTGTGGTTTGTTAAAGTCAGAGACAATGTTCCAGTCTTAAGTAGACTAACTTAAAAACCACTGTGATGTCTAGGCAACAGGAGGCATACAATTTGTGCTACTGATATGCCTCTAGGCAATTTATTTTGACCTTTTGTATATTCTGCACAGAATAAAAATAAGATTGAACCTTCATAAAGTGTTGTTCACCACTACACTTCATAAGTAGCAGCACTCTTTTACTAGTTCTACTGACTTTGCCTGTATTTCTTTCAAATTCACCTGATTAAGTGCAGAAAATTTGAAATATCTTAATAAAATAGCTTAAAAAAAATTACACAGAACCAGTGTAATTTGTGAATTCTGAGTTTACTTTAAAAACCAAAAAAACCCCAAACACTGTGGTGCGCTGTTACTTGTCCAGGAATGTTGTTCTTGGCTCTTCAACTGTCAGCTGAAAACAAAAATAAATTGGAAGATTATATATCACATTAGACCAGTAAGAAGAAACATAAGTTGCCACTACTTTTTCTAGTTTTGCTAGACCATAGGCAGAAGTACAGGTTTTACAAATTTGTTCGTGAGTGTGTTAGGTTGGGTTTTGATTTTTTTCTTTAAATTTTAACTCCTTTTTTGCTGGATTTGTTTTAAGCTCTGATTCAGAGTCCCGATCAGAACCCAAAATACATTGATTCCACTTCAAAGGTTAGTCTTTGCAATGAAATGGTGTACTGCTAAATAAAAACATATTTCCTCTGGTTTTGTGATCTTCATATCAGTATAAATGGAAACAAGAGGCTTATAACATGATCGAATATCAGAGTTAATGCTAAAAAACCATAGCAGAATAACACATGATTCTAAAAGGAGAAGAGACGAATGTCAGCTCTACGTTTGATAATAAATGTGACGTGAAAAAAGGGTGGGTATGCCTCAAAATTACATTGAGCCAGAACCATTGAAAATGTTGTGGTTTTTTCTGTTGATACATTTGAACTAAAGAAGAATGAGTGCTTAGCCCATGTTTTCACTGCACTTGACACTTGCTTAAGCAGTAGGGTAAGGACTTCACCATGCATTTTCACTATAAGGTGGTCTAAACTTCCCTGATTTTTTTCAACCCATCTCTATCTTGTGATGGACTTATACTAAACAACGTAATTTTTAAATTAATACTACAGTGCGACCAATGCACCTTCCATGATCAACTTAATGTTTAAATTACAGAAAGCTTTATTGCTTCATATATTTCACATGGATCTGAAGTTAAAACTAGGGAAATGAGGAATTCAATATTTGTCAGCTGAGGTAAGTATATAGACAAGATTTTTCCAGCTCTAATTATTTCCATTCCTGGGACAGAATTCCTAACTATGTTGAGAGTATGAGCCAACCACTTTGGACTCTTAATTTGTAGAGTGTATGGAGTATATAATAAAATGGTCTTGACAGAAAACTACAGGGTACCCCAAATCCTACAGTGGTTGCATGGTGGGTGGGTGGCAGCCAGCCACTGGAACCAGCACAAGGATTCAGATTGTCAACAAGCAGTTACCAAATTCCACATTTGTGTAGCACTTTTTGGTTCTAGATTGTAATGATTATAATTTAAAGAAAAAACAAGAGAAAACCAAACTAAAGTGTGCTTAATTATCTTACATAGTTAGACCCTAGCACTTCTGTTTTAGTGCTTGATGATCAGTATAGTGTCCCCCAGTCACCTTATTACCAGTGCTGGGGCATTGATTCAGTACTGAGTCAGTGAAAAGAGGAAAGCCTCTTAATCTCCATTACTACTGCCTATAAAAACTGCGTTCCTTAGAGGACTACCATCTAGCTACTTGCCACGCACAGCACTGCTTAATTTATGAGGCCTGACAGCAAGGCAGTATGACTGCCAGTACTGTCTATAGCTGTTTGCAAATATTGGCAGTTTTGTCCTATCTTCTTTTACCTGTTATGGGGTGGGGTTTTTTGTAGACTGTGGTACACTCTTTTCAAATGACCTTAGACTGAAAACTTTCTGGAAAAGACAATTCCGTAATCAAAGAATTAGACCTGGTCTCCCACTTTAAATTGTTTCTGTACTCATGAATAAAATTACTTAGGTGGCTCAGCTTACTCTTTAGTGGCAGTAGTAAATATTATAAAATTGCTGTAAACAGTTTTATATGGCTTTGGCAAACTTTGGATGCAGAAGCATCCCAAGAGCATGCTGGAGCAAAGAATGAACTACTTCTAATCCTTCCAAACTTCAAACTGAAACAATTGGTAGGCTATTATATAGGATATTGCATAAGTTCCTATTTGGGCTGTGGAAAGAAGGTTGTTGGTTTTTTTTGTGACAGCAGTAACCTTCAAAAATCCACTTGCAATAAAATAAAAATTTGTTGTGCAGTTATTTGAAATAGGATAGTAATTTCAAGGTGTCAGGAACTATACAATAAGGAAGTCTACTCTGTAAGTCTTTTACTTAAAAAATAAAATAATCTTTAAAATTAAGAAAGTACGTGACAATCTCTTTTCTCTGATCTAAGAGCTATGAAAGGCCTGCAGTATAAAAGTTTGACATTTCACTTTAGCAAGTAGTTTTATTAAACTTATTAGTCTGAAACAGATTTTTATTGAAATAATGTAAACTTTCTCTCGTAACTGCATATTTCAAAAACTATAGTGTGAAAAAAATGATGCAGAACATGATGTAAAAATTTTCTGTATGCTTTTATGTAATGTTGGGTATCTTTTAGTTAAAAACAAAGCATTGATTAGCTGTAATTTGTATGAATTTAAGAACAGGAGTGAGAAATGTGATTGGGCAAAGAAGTGGGAGGCATAGATATGTGACCCACTTCAGGCTGTCTTTGGTTTAATGAGTATCAATATTAAGTCAGTGGAATTGAAATGTTTGGGAGCCAGGTGAAGAGAAAGATCAAAATTTCCTAGGGTAAGCGAAGTTTGGAGTAAAATTGTGGCTGTCAAAATTCCCTTTCTCAGTCTTTCTCTCTTTCCAGTGTTGTCAGTACCTTGGTTATCAGATGAAAGGGTTATCAGATTACACCTTGCCACAGGTATAAATCAATGGTAAATAAACTCAGCTACTAGATCCAACTGGTGAAATTGAGCTTCTTGAAGCAGAACTGAGAACTCGGCTCCAAAACAGGAAACTGAGCCTGATAATGACTGGGTCACACATCCTGCTTGGTGGAACTCGCCCAGCTGATGAGGTCCAACAGCAGCTCTAACTTGATCTCTTAGGATGATATCTTCAGCTATCTCCCACAGGCAAAATGAGCAATGAAGAATATTGAGCTATAAATGTTCCCCAAAACATTCTGTCTTAGAGGTAAAACTGGTGTTGATACAGAAGTGTAATGAGTTCTGTGCTTGAAATGCTTTTTAGATTTATCTTCCCCCCCCCAACAACTGGAGGTCTAGTCTAACACAAAATGTAGGGTGTTGCAGAGTTGTTATTGGTATGGACCTTTCGAGTTGCATATGGAACAATACATATATTTGTGCCAGAATAAGACAAGATTATTGTATCTTAATGAAAATGTTTGTAGCTATTCTGAAGTCTCTTTAAAATAATTAGGACAAAAAAGTATGATGAAATATTATATAACTAAGTATCTAAGGCTGTGACTCTGTTGATGATAAGCTGCTACTCTTAAACATTTAGTGGTGTAGCTTGCCATAACATCAATTTTACATCTACTTCACCCTTGTTTGTAGGAGTTATCATGTATAAGCTTTTGCATCCTAATAATGACATGGTGAAAATTTTACGGGACACTTCAGATTAAATTTAAGTTCTTTAATCTGCACCCAATTGATTGGAACAATGGTGACCACATCACCTGCTTCTGTGAATGGAAAGCTTGGTGGAGCCAGACAGCTGGTGTCTTTTTTTTCCCTTCTGCTTTTGAGGAAAACATTTGTAGAGCTTATAAAACCTAAAATATTAGAGCTAAGAGTGGGAGAGGACAATATTTGGGCAATGGGATCTAGATCCAGATCTCACCATGTGTCCCTGACCGTCCATTATAATGCACACCAAAAAAGTTAACAGAATGCATCATTTCAGTGTTGTTCTGCTTTTTGAATGGGGAAACTAGTATAGCTGGGTATAACACAAGAAAAAAAGTCTCTTTAAAATGTGTTTCATTCTCCCTTCCCCCCCTGCCATAGTTATAACTTCATAGTTATAACTACAATAGCAGGATAGTAACTAGGAGCTGAAAGATTGCATCATGTTGAAATGGCATAGCCGTTTTTGCAGTGAATAGCCTCTATGGTTAACCAGTAACTTTTGATTGTTGTTCCCCTCCCTATCATATAGATGAATCTGTCATTTAGCAAGAGATAACTTAGTCCATCTGTGAGCTATGGAAAGTGTGGGGAGAGACTGCCTTCACGGAAGCAATAACTTTGCTGGATTCCTCTACCTTATTTCTTTTTGAACACTCAACTTCTTTGCAGCAGAGAAAGATCAGAGAGCTCTCAGAATTATATAGGAGTTTTAGAGATTGCACCACAAATATTGTCCAGTCAGTTTAAAATCTTGTATGTTTTTTTCTACTGGTGGCAGAAAACCTGAGGAAGTTCCTTTAAAACAAATAAAGTCATGTTTGACTTCAGCCTACCCAAAATTCATTGGAACTATACTGAAATAGGTGATTATATTTTGGATAGGATGTGATTTATTGAAAGTATGTGACAGCTGGTTACTCCTGAGTCAGGGTATATATTCTAGTAAGTAGAAATAATCCAGAACACTTGCATTTTTATTAGCTTTAGTCAGACCTCAAGAATGACTAAATGCTTTGCTAAACTGGTGATTTTGGGGGGTAGCTTCTCCTCATAATATTCAAATAGCCACAGTGGTATTTGTATCAGATTCTTTACTTGTGTAAATAAAATAGAATCAGTTATCGATAGAAAAGGGAGAAAACTTAAAAAGATGTAATATTTTGGAAAGAAAATTCTGAACTAAAGGGGAAGTTTTCTTGAAAGTAATTCTTTGTTTAGGATTGCATCTTCTGCATGTAAATACTTTTTCTAACTTGATTCTCAGTGATTCCCTTTTCTGTGTTTGGAAGAAGAGAAAGCAACTAATTAAGGAACAGGAATGGCTCTAGTTGTGAGTGTACAATTACATTAAGAGTAAGCAATCTCCCCAGAGCAGTGTTAGGTTGTGGCTGAGGTGTGGGGATGACTCCCCTGCCTCCCAAACAAAGCATTTCTCTATTCTGGAAGAAAGATGTTTTTCTCCAACACTTTTATCTGAAATAACATGACAATGTCCTTCAGTACCCTGAAAACTGCTGCTTTGGAAGCCCTAGCAATTTACTGCAACAAATGTTTACCTCTATCACAGTAACTTGTATTTCTTGCTCTCTTTTGTTCCACCTTTTCTATTGGAACAATACACAGTGGGTTTGGTGGGGGGGTGGGGTGTTGTTTGTTTGTTTAACCTTTTTGTCCTAGTCCCCAACTCCAGGCTGGCTTTATCACAAAGGGAAGGCATTGCTGGGCAATATTCAGTGTCAGGATTTCTATGACAAGATTAAAATCAACAGTAAAAAAAAAACAAAACCAAACAAACCCCAAAACAAACAAACAAACAAAAAACAAAAAAACCCCCAAAAAACACCAAACCAAAAACAAAACCATAAATCTTATCTATGTTTAACTTTCTAAGTTATTTTAGTCTGGCCTATTTATAATTCCTAAGACCTATTATAGGTATTAGAACTGGAAATTTAGAGTTCAAAGCAATGCTTTTCTTCTCAGTGTTATCCTAAATTGCAACTTTCTGAATCTAGGGCTAATGCATTTGGGGCAGATTGCTCTGTTTTTATTTCCATTTCTTTATACCTCTGCTCTATTTTACTGGATTTTTCTTTTGGATCCTAAGTAGCAAATGCTTTTGATGGGTCCCAGTGGAACTAAGTACTAAAAGGTCCTAATTAATGCATATTTGATGGAGCTGAGTGGCTTGTGCACAGAAAGGATATCTTTCCTTTGAATCTAGTCAGTATTCAGCTTTTAGCTGTCCTTCATCCCACAGGAAGCTTTTTATAGTGTTGCTAATACATTGCAAGAAGATACATTGTACAAATATATTTGGTCAAGTTTGATCTATAGTACACAACCGATTTTCTGGAATGGCTAGGATGCAGGTACTAGGATGCTAGCTATTTTGCCTTTCTAGCTTTATGGGACCAAACTCTTCTCCTTCAGTTTTTGTTACATGCCAGTATTACATGGTATGTAAACAAGATAGGAAATCACTGTTTTAATAAACAGCTGTTGCGAACAGTCATATTATTTTTCATATTGGAACACATATTCTAATTTCAAATCATTATTACCTCAGGAGTATTTGTTTTAAAGATAACTTTGCTGTTTAGCCAGTGTCTACATCTTATAGAGCTCTACTGCTGCAGTTGCCGCTCAAAAGATGCGCTTTGGAGGTATGATGTTTGTGTTTAAAAATAAACAGATGACACGTATTCCAAGCATGCGTTGTGGGTTTCTGAAATGAAGAAGTGTGGAACCCCAGTGATTATTCTGAGACCAAATATTTTTGTCTCTATGCCTAAAAAAAGCCCCTTTAAAATAAAAATTATTGATCATAATTTATACAATATACTGACTAGAATAACTTATTTCTAGCCTTTTATAGATGTGCAGTCACTTGGAAATTGTCTGGGTAAATACAGGTTTATAAATTTTAACTGATAAATCAAAAATCCAAATGCAAAATTTAAAGCTCAAGGACATCCTGTGGATTTATGACATTTCCTAAAGGAATTGTAGATAATAAACCAATGACTGGATTAGCACAATGAGGCCCATTGTAAATGTAGCATTTTCATGTGTGACAGATAAAATCTTGCCCTACTTAAAAGAAACACGCTTTTGTTCAGTCCACTTGTTTAAAACTTCAGAAGCAATAAAACACATATCTAGCTGTAATACATTGTCAAGTGTATTCAGAACTTGTAATGATATTGTTTAAAAAAAATCACAGATGTCAATGTGTTGATCTTACCGCAAGATAATTTCTGTGGTACAGAGGCCCCGTTTTTCAATGTTTTCTGCAGAGGTATTAAAACAAGATTAGTACCCAAAATTTTGCAAGGCTTGCAGAAGAACAGAAGTGCAGTGTCTAGGGATTTTTAAGTGTTCCCAAATTCAGAAAAAAAACCTACTTAAATGAGAATGTCCTGGGCAGTGGAATGGGGCAAGGTAGAGCACTGCTGAGTCTCAGCTGCAGTAATTAAAAATGTTATAACACTTTAATGTTCTAAATGTTAAAATAATAAAAAAAAAAGTTCAAAGGAACAGAAGGATGGTTTACAGCCTCTACCTTCAGCACAGTTGAAGCACATGTGTGCACTAGAAGATTATCATTGAGTTCTCCCATGCTGAGAAAGTAAATAGCAAAAGTACAGCTTACTTCAGGGGGAATAGAATCAGGTCTTTATACTAAAGTCACTTGTATGAAACACGGTCTTTCTTTGGTAGCTCCAAACAATGAATAAAACTGGGGGCAGTGCAGGTAGAATTGCTTCCATGTGAAGTTGTCTGGTATATGTATGTGTGTATATATACGTATGGATATATGTAGTGGCAAACAAACAATCCTCTTATCTCTCAAGGGATTTTATATAGTAACACTACTATTTATTGCTGATGATGTAAGCTATCTGAAAACAAATCCTTGCTGCAGTTATAATTAACTTGAACGTTCAAGAGAACCTACCTATTTTCTTGTTAGAAAAACTGTTTTTTTGGGGGATAAGTATATACAACACATATGGAAGAATACCTATGAAATGGGTAAAAATCCATTAAAAATACAGGTGGATATTGCAATGACTTAATGACTTGAAGGTATGGTAGAAAAAAATATATTTGCATATTCTGCAAGTGAATTAGGAGTAAACTTTCAAAATGTCACAAAGCAGACTGTTATCAATATGTATCAACATCCTCGAGCTACTCGTTGGCAATAAATGTCAGTAGAAATTTTTATGGCTTTTACAGCTTATCTGCAATTTGTAATAAGCTTTGTGCATGGCCCATTATTTTATGAGTGAGAACAACTGTCAAATGAATGCATTTCTAATGTCAGGAGTTTCATTACAACATGACCGCAGGCTGAAGGCTAGGTGCTAAACTGCTGCTAGGTTTATATCTTTTGACCATACTTTTACAAAAAGGGCCATGTAACTTGCTACTCTCATTACTTATTCTTTACCTTTTTTAATTAATAATTTAACTTACATTCCTTATAGCCTCATTATCACTCCACTATTTCATTAACTAATCATTATAGCATTGCAGTTTATAGCTTTTCAGGCAAGGAGACTAGAAATATGAACCAGTAGCTTTAAGTTACGTAGCAAGAGCTCTGATTTGCAAGCAGAGCCTGCAGCAGTGTGGATTTTATGTCATTAGAAATCTTTTCATCTTTCGTTTTTTATTTAAAACAGAAGAAAAGATTTTAATTCTTTCTCAGAATGATTCATATCCTGTGGATTTTTTCTATTAAGCAATGAAGCTATGATATTAAGATTGAGTATATAAATAATTCTCATAATTCACACAGAAGAAAGAGAAATAATTACCTCTGAACATTTCATTATGAATGGAATTCTGTCAAAAACTTTAAGAAGGGGGCATTAATACAAATTAAGGTCTTAGGAACTCATATTTTACATACTTAATCCTGTATTTTATTTAACTTTTGCCAGACCAATAAGAATTTTTTTAATCGGCAAAATGAATTGCTGTGCTGGAAAAACATTAACTATAAAATGTAAGATTCCTATGATGAACAAATACTTTATATTTTATTATTTCTGTCATTGCAGAGTAGCTGAAGTGTGAGTTACCAGCTCTGCAGAGTTGACCATAAACTTTGAGTCTTCAAATTTCAAAAATATTTGCTTAGCAGAAGAATTCAGCTCATTTAAAGTGATTCCGCAAAGTAGTCTCAATCTGTTTATCTTTTATATTACAGTGAGGGTAGACTGAAAGATGAAATAAAGCTATATGCTTTTATTCTTGAAAAACTGTAGATCTAATGACATCTGCTGGGAAAAAGGAAATGGTTGTATACATTTTTGGAGGTGCTGACACTTTAGCTTGAACAGAAATCAAGAGAAGTGAAAGGTTCTCTGCTACTGCAGATTCCAGTTCATATTGATAAGGACAAGTTGGTGTGATGCTAACATAGCTGAGGAATCTTGTGCACGCACTTATGCATGTCAGTATTATTTCAGTAAAAGTCAAGATGTACCCTAATTTTTAAAATTGCCTGTTTTAATCTTCAGGTCGAGGTCCATAGTTGCTATGCTGATTACTTCTGATTGGTGTAGCCTGAGCTTCTTTTCTGCTCTTCAAATGCATTTCTCTAGTCATATAGAAGGTTGTGCTTGTACACAAACTCATAAGCCTAAAGAGAGATAAAGAGAAATATTTCTGCTACTTACAAGAATATTTTTATCACAAGGCACATCAAACAATTCAACCTTATTCTACCAATGAACTTGTTTACAGAATGTACAGCTAAAACTACTGAAATATATGTGGGATTCCTACGGAAGTTTGTGCAGTATCTTCTCAAATATTTTTTTTAACTTCCTAATAAAAAAGCAGAAAATATAAAGGGATATCTCTCTCCTTATTGTATTTGTTCTGAGCCCACTAAAGTAAAAGGAGTTTTGGCCTTGATACCAATGACATCCAGACAAAGGAAATGCTGCTTTAGATCTTTGAATTGTTTGGAGCAGCAAGATGGATAGAGATTTTTCATTATGATACAGCACCAGTGTTACATTATTATACTGTAAAATTACATGTTAAATTGCAGTTAGTTCTTCAAAGAGTCAGCAACGTTCTCCCATAATGAGGTAGAAGGCTAAAAACCTTACAGATGCAGAAACTTTTCAGTTCTCCCTGGGTTTATTTGGAGTTTTGTGTGCTGGCAGTCTCAGATTAGGGCTGTACATATGTATGCGAAGCAGTATCCATTGCGATTAGCTGCAGAAGGACACACGGGAAGCAGAGCAAGTTTAAAACCCTCATGAATACACACTATTCCCCAGCCCTGCTTTTCAATATGAACAGCATAGTGCTATTTTCTCCACACATCAGTCTTCCAGAAAGAGTGCCCAAGTTTTGAACATATCAGCATCTTACCTTTTGTTTACCAAAAGCATATCCTTATATTTAGAAATTGGTATTGACTGAGACACAGAGTTATTGACCTGAATTTTTTAAATTTGAAATTAAATATTACCTAAATAACTTTGATTTCTTTATGAAAATGTTTACCTCTGCTACAGTCAATCATAATTTATGAGCGCAATCTTAAAAGGAGCGTGTGTAATTTGCAGAGGTATGGAGCAAAAGCTAACCCTGAAGGTTTCTGTGCATCTTGCTCCCCTTTTTAATATGCTGAGGACACATTGCATGATCGTACTTCCATATTTTATAAACTAGTTGCGTGACTGCTGCTGCCCATGCATTGTTTGTCTGCCTTATGGAGATGTGCTCCCTGTTGAAAGCAAAGGAAGGTTAAGGTAGTGTTTGAAGTTGCATGGGATCAAGGAATTTGAAGTAGCTAGACCTAAGAATTTGTAGGTGTTGCCTGGAGGAAACACTCATATAAGATGTGCTGCACTCTTAAAAGATGAGGAAGAATTATTGACAGATCTTGGCAAAGTTTCTTTCTGTCTTGTCTCTATGAGAAGGCAGGGGTTAGAGGTAACTCTTTTTAGTTTTACCTGAGTTCTCTAAAAGGCATTGTTCAGCTTCTGAACATCTTGTAATAGTTTCTGAGTCTGTCACTATGTTGATCCATCCTAAATTCTGACTTTCAGAACAATTATGATTTTGACTATGTCAGTACAGCTTTTTTATCCTTTCTTCTGTTTTGGAGTATTTATTTTCTAACATCTCATTATTTAGTAACCTTTGCACAGTACTTGTGATGTGGTAATTATTTACAAAAGGGCATCAAATCCATGGTTATATTGGGATAATTTTAATGAATAAAACTCTATTTACTCCCATTCCTTTTTGTACTAGTCCATTGTGTATCCCCCTACAATATGGCATATGACTCTTCAAGCCTAAAAAGCATTGCTTTACCGCTGTATAAAATCTTGGCACTCCCAAGTTATAGCACTGTGTGCAGTTCTGTTTGCTACATCTCAAGAATGTATAACGTAATTAGAAAAATGTATGAATGAAAGCAATTCAAACGATTAAGGAGATGCAGCAGCTGCTTTCCACGAAGAGACTAAAAGAAGTCATGACTCTGGTTAGTGGAAGGTGGGCATGGAACTGAATGCTAGAATTGGGGTGCGTTCACTGAAGCTAGTAGGAGGTTGGTTTTAGAATAAATAAAAAGCAATAGTTTTCAGTCAGTGAAAAGCTCAGTTTTAAGCTTGCAAATCTTGCTTTTTCCATTATTACAATAGCAATTTTTTACCAGTTTCAGGTATTTTGCACAAATTGCGAAGAATCGTTCTCTTTCTTCCAGATACTGTAAAATAGTGAGATTTTGGTTCCATTATTGCACTTGAAGTTGATGGTTTTTTACTTGAAAAGTAAATGCCATTAGTAGGCATTCAAAATTGTTGCCTAAATTCTGCAAAACTATGACTTTTAGTCTCACCTATAAAAAAAATTGAGATTAGTAATTGAATGTATGTAATGGTCTGCTACAAATACTTATTGCTTGGGTTTTGTTTTTGGAAAAAAAACCAAACAAACAACAACAAACACTTCCTAACTGCCAACAAAATGACAACATTACTTTGAATTTGAAGATTTGAAGAAAAAAAAAAAACACCACAACGGAAAGAGCTAGTAAGATCTTAACATGATTTCAAACTGCAATGAGTGCCTGAGATACCTAGGTTTCAAGAAACTTTTCAGATTGGTCATATTTTCCAACAATCAATTGGTCTAGACTTTGAGGACTTTACAAATAAATGCAGAATTACAACAAAAATTAATATGTGGAAATCAATGTATTGTGTCGATGACCTATTCAGATTCCAACTGTGACAGTGGATATTTCATGCCACCAGACTGTTCAAAATTATCCCTGTGAAGGAGAAAGTATTTGAGCGAATATTTTCACATCTAGGAAGGAACTATATACCTCCTCCTGTGATCATAGAAACAGTCCCCAAATTTTTGCATGAACTTAACAACATATATGGGAGGCATAGAAATTTTTGACAAGTAAGAGCTGCTTTTGCAAAATAAAAGCAGTGGTGGAGACAATCCTAAAATAAGGGGAATCTCCCCACCTCAAAATGCCATTGTCCTCACCCAGATATGATTCTTACCATGGGAGTGGTTCAATATAAGCCCTTTACTCTTTTCAGCATGACTCTCTGAATTCTAATTGAGAGGAATTACAATGATGACATATCAATAAAAAGTCATCATCTAGTGTTTAATTTTGAGAAAGATGCAATGAATAACAATTTTTTAATAAACTGCAACAGGTAAAGCTTTTGAAATCACCTGCCATTTTTGTCTGTTGATTTGTCTCATTCTAGCTCTCTCTTAAATAAATAAATAAATAAACCTTAAGTAAATCAGGGAAATGTTTTAAAGGTGGTAGTAAACAAAAAAGTGCTTTGAGGCACAGTTAATTTCACCATGGTTTAGCTGTTTATATGTTCCTTAAGTTTTACATGGAACAATGAAGCTCCAGTATCTTGCCAGATATGCTTTGTTTGTTATAATATTTAAGAGCTCAACAGCTATGTTTATAGCTGTATGCAAAATTATAGCTTACGCTTACTGTGATTTTTTTTCTTTATTTTTAAAGCAAAACAATTTTGGAAGAAAATAACATTTATTTTTAAATACCTCATGAAAATATACTATATTTATTTAGTTTGCTTTTACAGTTTGGAAAGTGACAGGAGGAATCTTAAAAGACTTTGTTATTAGATCTTATACAAAAGTATAATCTGTCTCAGGCTTTTTTCAGCCTATGGCTAAGCATTTCCCTGGAAGGTTGGACATAATCAAATTCAACATGAGAACTCTACAAGTTCAAAGAGCTTAAGTATATTCAGCATAGCTTTGTATTTGTACTGTCTTCTGGTTTTTACACTTACAGATGCAGCTTTTCCTGGTTAATCAGATAATGTCATACTACATAGTGCTGTGCAAAATGAAGAAGAAATGGCTTTTAATTCTTTTTGTTTATGCTGTAGAAGTACATATTGAGGTATTCTCAGCCTAAACGTATTTTTTCGTCCCTCCAGACTCTAGCTGAACTGGAAAATATTCACTACTGGGATTGAAATTTTGCCGCTTTTCTGTGTCATTGGATAGTTATTACAAACATTTGTGACTAAAAGATGCACTGTGAAGAACTCCTGTACTTGCTTGGTTTTAGTATAGGTTGTATCACGAGTGGCAAAGAAAATATACATAAAATAATGATAAAACAAAGAAAAATAAGACCAAGGGAACTTACTGTACTTCACTGAGTGCTGGTGAAGCCCTCAGACTCCAGTTCAAGAGAAATGTTGAAAATTGGAGTAGACCTTGTGGAGGGCTGTATAGATGTTACTCATGAGCACATGGTCTCTGGGGAGAGGTTGACTTCTCTCAATCTGGCAGAGAAAAGGCCAAGGGTGATAAGAGTGACAGCCTGCAACTATTTGGAGAATGGTTTTGAAGCCAATGAAGCTAAGCTCTACTAATATATATTACTATGGTTACTGATTTATGTTTAGGGATATGATTTTTTAAAAATTTCTCTTGGGTACTTCAAAATGCAGTTTTGGATAAAAACGGTTTGTTTGCTTTTTCACATTCACATCTCTCCATTTTGCTAGAAAAAGCAAAGCTGAAAAAAAACCACACTGAAAAGGGTGGCAGCATGCCAACATGGCACACAAGGGAAAAACAAACTTAAAGTCATTGGAAAGATTTAGAACTAATTCTACCAAAGAACAGAATGTTGAAGATGTTCCAGATAAAATCTTGGAACAGATCATGATATTTTCATTTTTAATATGCATAATAAAATAAAAATACAGAGATGCTTTTACATGCTACAAAGATTTACTTCAGCTCTAATTTAAACAATAACTGAATAAGGCTAGGGAGCATTATTTCTTTTCCCTAAGAAATAAGGGTATAATTTTGACATTATTAAAATGAGTATCAGTATACGACAATGAAAACACACCTCTGTAGTATTGCAAATCATTAGATTTGTTCTGAAGTGAACACAGCGGCAAATCAATAATCTAGAAACTTGTATCTGCTCTGGGTCACACAAGTGTTTATTCTACCATATGTCCCTTGCATAATATTACCAGAAATCCAGGAGACAGCCAAGAACTATCTGAAACCAAAACGAAAGTCAGCTCTATATAAGCAATCCACCTGGTTCTGTATGTTGTGAAAATACCTTTTTTGTTTTTAGCAGCTGTCAGTTTTTGCAAAAAGTGGGAGAGTAGTTCAACATGCCGACATTAAGCCACAATTTTTATTTAAAATTAGGGAGGTTATATGTAGAAATTAATGTTATTTTGAAATCCAAATTTATTTTCAAACCACAGAGATTCGTCTCATGTTAATTTTGGAAAAAAAAATTGTACATATATATATACACACACACAAAACCTTAAAACTTGTTGAAAGTTTTTGAAAGTTTGGATCTTGGGAATTCTTTGTTTATGGAGGAAAGAAGGGACTGATGCACAAAAACTCTGCATTTTTCATTTCTTCAGAAATCGGACATGAGTATTGTCAAATAGGAATTCTGGAAATGGCACTGGATATCTTTAGGACTTTGTTTTCCTTCCAGCCCAGCATCTGGCAAGTAATGAAGTATAAAACTGAACTGAATTATCAGTTTTGTTTTAAAGAAATACTAGAATGAAACTGCAAGTGTCCTTTTATGTTTCTTGTCTCTAATTCTAAACGGCAAAGAGCAGTCTTTGAGCTACTTTTCAGAAAACTACACAGACTATATCTTTCATTGATGTTTAAGTTGTATTTTGGTGTGGAAAGCTGAAACATGAAAGCCAGTATCTTTTGTGTCCCTTATCTCTTTCTCATTGACTCCAACTGTTGGTAACAGTGGGCAAGGACTGTTTTGGCTGTGGAATCTTGCTGCTCAATATGTTTCAGCACTGCTGATACTTAATTGCTTAAGCCTGCACTAGACCCTGTGGTCTCAGAGCAGAAATAGATATGTAAGAGAAGGGAGAGATGTCAGGGTATACACAGAAGAAGGAAGGGTTTGTGTTTGTCACTTCAGGCAATGAAGATGAAAATGCAAAAAAAGCAAACCCACCAAAGGAGAACAAAACAAAACAAACTTAAAACCGAAAAAACCCACCACTCTCCCCCCCCACGCCCCAGCATTTCCAGGGAGCGTTTTTATAAAAATCTTATTGCTGGAGTTACCTGCTCAGTCAACTGTGCTTGCTCCTTTAAAATACTTTATTTTCCCTTCATCCTTAAAGAAATGTAAACTGTCAAAAATTGAAAATAGTATCTAACACACTTTAGTTAAATCCATTGCTCGTTAAACATTTTAAGTCCACAAATGTTTCATAAACTTTCCATATTTTAGTGCCATGAGAACTATAGGAACAAAGAGCAATGGTTTAAAAAGAAAAAAAAGGGTTTCTAGGGAGAACTTCAGGAATTGGAACGAGGTCTTGGTTGGTGCACCAGGCTTAACTCACTTGTGTGAACTTTGTTTTGTATTAAAATAAACTCTTTGATAAATATTAGCTAATTGCGCAGTTTCTTCTAAAAACCCAAACCAGTTTGCTAGAAACTCTGCCTAGTTTCATGATAGTCTGAGCTTTCTGTTTATAATGGTACCTCAATATTTTGGTTTGCTGTGGCTCCCATAATAAAAGTATCTGAATCCACATTTGAAGCAGCAGAGGAAAGCCAAATTGAGTAGCAAATGGTGACCATCATATAATCTATTGAGCATTTTGGTTAAAAAAAAAAAAAAAAAAAAAGATGACATACCACCCTCGTTCTGAAATTCATCTCAGTTGTTGTTATTTATGCCATATGGCAAGAAATGATGCTGAACAAGCAAAAAAGTAATTTCATAAAAAATGGTAGTTGTATACTGTATCAACTACTATATCAAGGTTAAATATCATGAATCTTGGGATTTGAACTCTCATAACTGGGTATAGAAGTAAATCGAAAAAATTCAGCGTATGTCTTCTTTGCATTGCTTATCTGCATAGAGGCATTCAGAAAAATATAATGAACTGCATTAATTTAGTGTGGATACTCCCACTCAGGACAGCACGGGGGAGAATGTAACTTGGGTAGTTTAGAGGCCAAACATATTAGAATATTGAGGCTGTTTAATGGGGGCATTCTCCAAAGGCTTTAGTGTACTTGAATATCATTGCATATTTAACTCCTTAAATTTTCTTGCTGTCCTTTGTACATAGAAGTTTTTCTAAATTTAAATTTCTCCACTTCATGAAAGTATGTGTGTTGGGGTGTTTTACAACCCCTATGCAGTAGAAGTTTTGAGAAACCTCAGCTTCATGGGTTTATGCAGGGTATGTCAGATATTCTTGGTTTTTGTTTCTCTCATGCTGCTCTACATGCAACACGCCACAAGTATCCCTGTTAAACGTAACTATTGCAAAATTAAGTTAAGCCACAAGAAAAAAAATATAAGTGATGCAAAGGATGAGATTTAAAAACAAGAAACAGTATTTTCTTTCATTTTCCCCTCTGATTCTGAGCCTTTAGAATTCACTCATTTCCCAAATTAAAGTTTTCTCAACAACAGTAAGAGCTAGATATCTGGGGTGGGGAGAACAGGGGTTGAGACACATTGAACAGTATGAAGGAAAGCATAAAACGAGAATTGCAATTAATTCACATAATTAATATGCTTTTTTTACCTCTTAATGTAAATATAATGCTATCCATAGCATCTCTCTGTCATACAGATGGAATAGTATCTATAATACAGACTGGTGGTTATAGGAAAAGACGTCTTTAGTTTCAGCCCTGGTTTTCTATTTTTCCTTGCCTTTAGGGAAGCAGCTAACATAACAGAAGAATTAAATTCTTCACTTATGGGAGCTTTTCCTGAGCAGCTTGGAGAAATACTAGACCCACTTACACTTCCATTGAGAACCCTTCCAATTGCACTTGCTGTCCAAATGAATGAAATTGAAACATAAGCAACAGATGCTAGCTGTGTTTTAAAAATATAGCTTGCTTATAAAGTTTCCTTGACGTGTTAGTGACGTATCATGGTTAGTGGACAGTCAGAAATATATATTTTATTCTACAACATGCTGAACCTTGTTTAAAACATCACAGGTCCGTTGAATAAGCTTGCTTTTCTCAATTGTAGTCAGAGGAGCAAGCTACAACTGACATCTTGTGAACAGTGGTGTGAATTAATAATAGAAGATATGCTCAGTCAGTCTTTGAGTGCATTATTCTAGAACACTGCGGGCATGAATTATCTTACTATTGGAACTAATATAGAGAAGTCACTTGTGTATGATGTATTTGTAATCCATGAAAAATAGTTTAATAAATTAAAGACTTCATAAGTCTTCTTTAGTCTTTAATAATTAAAAGAATTTTTAATTTTCTTAGGAAGTAATGAGAATAGACAAAGCAGGCAATGGATGGAATAAATCAACATGATGAATTAATTAATGGTTCACAAGGGATGTTAAATTAGGTCACCTTTTAAAATGTGTCAGCTGGTTATTTGCTTAAAACTCATATTGGGATAACCTAGGAGAACTTTTCAAACCTCAAAACCTCTCCAGCAAAAGCCACACAGAAGCAGCTCAGGGGCATCATCTAGAAATAAAATTAATAAAAGGACAAAGCTTGCTTAGATTTTGTTTAGATAATTCACAATGAAGCTATCCACAATGTAGAAGCTGCATATGGTCTTATCTTTGACTCTTGATTAGTCCCACTCAGTGAAAAAGTTCTGTCTAATCTTATCCATAGAATTTCCAAGTGCATGTCCATCATGGTTTTCCTGCACTTCTAAGCCATTTCAGATCAAACGGTACAACTGGGGAGTGTTACAACTGGTATTTATGAAGCTTTTACCTCTTGTCAGCATGTGGTTTCCTTTGGAGTTAGTACCTGGAACTAATTCTTAGCACAATGTAGGCACAGAAGAATCAAAGACTCCTTAATTATTAATTTAATAGGATTCTATTCCATAGGAAAACCTGCCTTAGCCTGGCTTTTAGTACTTTGGATCTATCCATAAATGAATTCCAGGAGAGTTGTACTTGTTACCTTCTAATTAGACTTCTCTGGTTTTTTATGTTTTCCTATTCAGTTTCAAAATGTATTTTGAATGCCAGTTGTCTCAGACAAGCAGAATGATCAACTACCTGAACATGATCCTAGCAGTGCAATGGAGAAGTGCAAAATTCTCTCTATTATGTTGCTTGGTTATTTGGGTCAGGAGATAGTTGTCTTGATTTTGCCTGTAATGTCCTCTCATTGAAGTGGAAGGTCTTTTTTCTGTCCTTGTCCTGTTGTATTCTAGTCTTATTCCCTATGTTTCAGGAAGAAATGTTATACAGGTGCATGTTTCTTTTGTGTTATAAAATGCCAGTGGCAGCGTACAAATAAGGACATATCCCAGATCCTTCAGGATATATGTCAAAATCATCTTCATTGGCAGTTATATAAGTTTCTTTGAAATGAAAATAACTTTGTTCAGGAGCCCAGGGCTTGTAACATAAGCAAGACTAGGATATAACTTAAGACCTTATGAGATGTGGCTTACATGACTGGCAGCTGCAGCACAGAACTAGTGCATTTCTGGGATTCAGAACTGAAACCGTAGGAATCAGGATTGCAATAGCAAGATCGCTGTCTTGCAAACAGTGGGGAGAAACATAACACTGTGGCATGCTAAATATTTGCTTTTGGAAAGCAGATAGCAATTTTTAATAATTTATCTCTGTTCAGATTAATGAGTAAAGCGTTGGTGACTTTTAAATGATGATTTGGTACTAATTCATCTGTGTGTTTTAAAACTAGAGAATGCTGGTTCTTTGTTAGGATTTTGATCCATATGTGGTATCAGTCTCTAACCTAATTTGTGAAGGAGGAGACTATATACACGCCTCTCAAGTGGGAGAATGTGTAGAACAACTTGATGTTAGAAATATTCTCTTGAAAATCTTGTGTATTTTATTAATATAGCTTTTCTAGGAAATGTTCCCTTTTCTGAAACTTGATGTATTTCTTGCTGCATATTTAAAAGTACCCAGTATTTTCAGCCCCTCGCCACATGTTAGTTTTCTTCTGATCTCTTTCAGACATCTGGAAATAATGTCATTACGAGATGTAACTAATTCTCTATACCCAAAGTCTGGTCTGAAATTCTGCAGAGATACATCTGCACTGTATTAGAAGTGATTCATTGAAAGTCATAAAAATGGGCTAGATTCTCAGCCAATATGAATTGGTATAGCTTCACCGGAAGTAAAGTTGCGAGTCTACTCTATGTTGTCAAATCTATAACAGTACAATACTGTCAAGATATTTGGGCAGTTTCATTGCTGTAATATGTTACAAAGAGGTCCTCTGTCAATGAAGTTTCTTACAATGCCTCCTTTGTTCCAGCCAGCAGAATCAAGAAAGATACTAACCTGAATTCATTGATTCCTAGTTCTTTCCTTCTTTTTGCACTTTTTTTTTTTTTTTTTTTTTTTTAAATCAGTGGCTGTTCTACCATGTCTTGAGGAATCAACCCTGCACAGAGGAACCTTAGGGTCAGGGCTGACTTTAGCCCAACACAAAGAGCTCATTTCCTTCCCTCCTTATTTAAACCAGTCTTACCCTCTCATAACTTTTTTGTGGTCGTCAAAGTCACTTCACTTTTATGTAGATGAAAATAAAAGCAGAACTAGAGTCTTGGAGACAGAACAAAGTTCCTAGCACAGCCTATTTGCAGCCCATCTCTTACAGAGCTTTCCTGCTGCACATCGCAAGAAGATTTGTGCTCACATTGTGGTTTGTGGTCCACTGTTCCAAACAGTTGTTCTTTCTTGCCAGTATTGAGGGAACCATTACGAGCTGCTATAGATTGAAGTATAACATGATCTCGGGGTTGCTACAATTACACAGGAGTATACTGCTTTTCTTTGGTTACCAGTAGGTCTATGGAGCAAATGGAGCCAAAATGATCAAATCTACAACATATAAAGTTTTAATAACTGTGAATTTAAGAATTGCAGTAAATTTTGGGGAGCTATGCCTCTACTCTTATTTCATTCCTAAGAACTTTTCTGAAGATGTATTCATTCACCTGTATGAAGCTGGTGTCTGTTTTCAATTAATTCTGTGAATTTGAAAAGTTTTTTTACTTGCAATTTTTTTGTAAATCAATGGTGGTAGAAACTGGTTAATTATTTTGATTTAAAAAAAAAAATCACTAAATACACTTAGAATGAATGTAATTCAACTTCTGTAGCTAATCTCACCCTTCATGAAAAGTAGCATTTATGGGAGAGTACACAAAATAGTCTGTTTTAGTGATTTCTTTTACTTGAAAGATGTCTTTTTTCCTTAGATTCTTATAAATGCTTTTCATCATAAAAATACTTCTACTTCAAAAGAATGTACATTTGATGTTAGTGAAGAGCATAAGAATACCTCAGATAGACAGATTTGAGGAAAGATAAAATATGCAGGAGAAGTGACCATGAAGTGAAAATGAAGGCATACTGTAATGGCCACATATGAGCTGTTTTTATTCTGTGTAACTGGGTTCAAGAGAATAAAATTCTCATTGCCAGCAAAGCTTATGTAAATGCAGAGATAAAGCAGTTACAAATTATATCCTGGAAGTTGGAACAAAAGAAATCTGACCTGTAAAGACAGGCAGAGCTCATTGGTTTCTGAAAAGAGTGGACCTAGCGCTTTGCAGAACATATGTGAATTGCATGTATCCCACTTTGGTATGGGACCTTGCCTTCCATAGACAGATCTGTGTATGTGCCTTACAAGCATGTCATAGGACTGAAAATAGCGTTTTATAGATACAGGATATTTTTGTTTGTAATATTAATATCTACCCTTAGACATCTTTAATATAAGATAGGGCTGCTGGGATGTTTTTAATGGTATATCTTGGTCATACTTAAGAGAGGCTAGAACTAGTTGAAATATTATAAGGGAGTTGGTATACTTCATGGAAAAGTATACTTTTTATAAAGTATACTTTCACTTTCTAGAAAATAACTAGTCAGAGACTGCTAGTCTAAAAGATTTTTTTTTTTATCAGCACTACTGATGACAAATGTTTGAGTCTGCTTCACTGAATATGCCATTTAAAGTATATTTAAATTTAAAAGCAGAGATGAATTTATATGCAAAATGATCACATTCAATAACTTATAATCAGAACAAAGCTGCTGCTGATTACCAAATTTGTGAACAGTAGTTCAAAGACAGAAAGAGCAGAAATTTCTGCTGTTTGCAGATTTATTTATTTATTTATTTAGTGCTTAATCATTTGGGATTGCTTTTTAAACAAACTGTTTACAAATGAGTTGGTGGATCAGCTTGCTTTGTTTGATGCAAAGCCACAAATGTCACCTTTTTTTCTCGCATCCTCCAGAAGGTGGAGGGAGCACTGTCTCAGAGAAGTAAAAGGCGTCTGTGTGAGCTTCAAGGACGTTGTTCAATATCTGACATCAAGCAGAGCTCTGACAAGGAGCTGGCAGGAAATTAGGTTAGACAGCTGATGATAAGTGCAAACTGAGACAGAATGAGGACTTACCAAGTATGTAATGGAAGTCACTCATCGTTTTTGCTTCTGAAGGTGACATCATTCATGATGGCATCCAAATATGATTCTATGAAATGAATTATTAATGATTGTCGATTTTTAATAAAAACATAAGTAGAAACCTGGGGACTACCTGTTGACTGTGTAGCCTACTGCTGAAGGAGGAATCTGAAGTGAAACACAGATATTGCTGTTTTGTATTGCTAGCATTACTTTTGGAGAATGGAGACAGGGGAGGTTGTAAGGTCTGCAGGGCAGTGCTTAGTTTGTATGTGCAGATTGCTCTGACACAGATGTCTTTATCACAGAAAATATTTGGGTTTTTTCTAGGTTTTATGAACTTGCACAGAAACTCTTCCAAATACATGCTTCATTTTGTAGTGTAGTACAGCTCTTCACACTATAGCCAACACATCTGCAAAACAGTTTTGAAAAAAAGCTGAGGAAACAATAATAATTAATTGAAACTAGAGGAATGAGAGAGTGGAGGGATTGTAATTGAAGGAAGATTTGATATCAATTTCAGATTTAATAATTTGTATTTTAAAAGTCGCTGATAACCAAGCGTACATAACTTCTGTGATATGTGCAGTTAAAAAAGCCATCAATGACAAACCCACAATAACTCCCGATTGTGTAAAACACTGTAGAGTTTCAGTTCAGTGCTGGAATGCTATTTCTTTTTCCTTCTTTTCTTGGATCCAGAGCCAGTTAAAAAGGCCCCTGGAGACCCCTTTCCCTTCTTAGAGTTTTCACAATTCATTCTTGATGTCATTTAGAACTTACAGGGCTGGAATCTGGCCATTGAACTAATGAGTTTTAAAATAATCCTGCAAAAAAAAGTTAAAAATAACCCTACAGCAATATGTATAGATATGTAATAAAAATGACCAAAATATATTTAATCTGTGCTTCAATTATCTGCTAGGTTGATGGACTCCTTACTGATGATCAGAGGATGGGCAGTAACAGGGTCAACTGAAAGTATTAATTCACCTTTGCAACCAGTCAGGGAAGAGCTAACAATTCATTCTTTTAGTTTTTTTTTCACTGACATCATTGGACAAGTTACTACTATTCTTTTAGCTGCTCTGAATGCTTTAATTACTTCATTTAAAACCCTACAAGTTTGGGAGTTTTTGCATAGCTTGAGTAAATATTGGGGAATATGTGAACCTGAGTAATGGTGAGATTAAGAAATAGATATTATCCTATTTGGACAGGGGTAAATTTACAGCAAAAGCAATTCATATTAGATACTCAAGATGGAAGATGCTTAAAATATGGTAGTTTATGCTTCTAGTTTCACAGCCAGTTTTCAGTGATATGCTGACTTTAAATAAGCACAGCCCCTTCCTACCCCCTCACCCCATTTTTTGGGCACTGCATGCTTCAGTTGTAGGGTTGGCTCCAGAATGGCACTCCAGCACTTCCCATCTTGTAAGAGGAGAAAGTTTCATACTCAGTTTCTCTCTGCCCCATAAATAAAATACCTAATTGGAAATGGAATATGCTTTGGCTTGCTAACATTTGAGACAAGCTGAAATACTTGTGAGATGTAGGCAGAATTCTTTAATCATGTGAAAGTAGCTATGGCTGGTATCTTTTGTGTTGTGTGTGTGTATGTGCAGCAGGTATGTGTTCTGCAAAAATAATTTTAAACTTTTGGCTGTATACTTCTGAATGTATACTTTTGGTGTTCAGAATACCATTTTTACTTTCAAAGTTTTTATTTTCTTTCTATTTCAGAATTTAGTTTTTATGTAACTGGCTTTTTAAGTCCTGGTAAAAGGCAGAATGTGGTTAGTAACTCTTAGAAGCAATTAGTCTCACATTATTTTTTTTTTCACAAACATCAGTGATGTTATTGGCAGGAATCTGTGTCCTGTGGTGAAAAACTTGCAGCTTCATACTCCCAATCTGCATCTTTTTTTTTTTTTTTTTTTTTTTTTTTTTAAACAAACAAAAGTAGTAGTGGACTATATGGATGTATCCTTTTGCATTCCAGCAGTATTTGTGAGTTGTTTTTTTTCTAAGCTATCAGAACATTCTTTTTCTGTCTGGCATTTCCATAAATTTAAAAGGACATACAGATGGAAAGTTAGAATTAGATTGATTTAGATGCTGTACTTACATCGTGTCTAAGAAAGCATACTTCTCCGACCATACTCTAATCTTCAGTCTTGTCATTAGTACTTCAGCAGTTGATAAAATACCATATTTCATAAATAGTTTCATATATGATTGTGTCTACGCTACTTTTAAACTCCCATCTTTCAAACAAAGGTTCTTGTTGCTTTAAGTCTGTTGCATAATCCTAAAATGCATGTGTTCCTGTTTTGATGTTATCCTTGTTTCATGGAAGGATCTGCATGAAAAATACTTTGATCTCTCAGGTTTTTTTATCCTTGTGAGGTTTTGTGTTTGCCATCCTGGTATTCTAAATGTTATGCACAAAGTGGATTACAGGGCATTACAGAAAATGGCTGGGGAGTTTCACAGTAGGTAGTTGAATGAAGCTTACTCGTTTGAAAATCTGTTGTTGGAAAAGGCAAATAAAAATATTCATTGCTCTTGTGATATAAATCCCCATATTCTCTTTCTGTCCATCTGAGATCAGTTATATATTGTAGTGATTTTTTTCCAGTCAGAATTGAGTCTTACAAAAGCTGGTGTTTGACTGGAAAACTTAAAGAAAACAGGCTGCTGAAATAATTACCTAAATAATAAAAACAAATAAATAAAATCTGACACTTTATAAATACATCTGAATACCAGATCAAAATTATACCCCATATAAAACTCTAACTGTATTTAAAAAAAAAAAAAAAAAAAAAAAAAAAGCTGGGGGGAAGGTGGAATCATGGAGCGGAAAAAAGGTAATTTGAGCTCTTAATCTGTTTCCCTAATTATTCTACTGTGGATCGAGATACACTTGCAGTAGCTAAAGCACCACCATATTAAGCATATTTTCCTAACATGTGGCATAATGCCCTGAGTCAAATGATTAACGTGCATAGAGAGGTTGCTTCATTTTATATTGCCAACTTTTATAAGACAAATGAACTCTGCTTTAAATGTGCTTTGTTTCCGGTTCTATTTGTTAATGAAAAATAATGAGCAGTTTTATGGAAATAAGCAGGAAATGCATACATAATAATAAGTAGATGTGAAGGTGGTTCTGTGGATATTTCTGAACGAGAATGGGTCTAGAAAATATAAATGGAGAAATTTTACAAAATCAATTTTATTTTGTCTTAACCTGTTTCTGGAAGGACTGCTTTATCCAGATGTTTTGTTTTGCTGATTTATTCTAGGCATCTGGTTTGTAGTCATTGACCAGATTGCTGGCACCAAGAAGTTTGCTTGGCATCACTGTGATGGCAAGAACTAAATGGATTAAATGACCGTTTAGAGTTTTCTGATTATGTCAGGAACTGGTATACAACTCTTTTCACCTTTGTTTAGAATGCTCCCTTATCGTGTTACCTTGAACAGATCTCTACCCTGAACTTACCTTAGTATCTGTTGGATTTCGACTGTGTGCCTCTGATGTCTTAATGCCCCATAATACTGTAGCATAACTGCCTATTGCAAACTTTTTTGTGCTACGTAATGAAAAATGAAAGAGAACTCTGCCAGGCAGAATCCTTTTTGCATGTATTTGGTTTCATCCGGTTGAGACATTGTCCCTTTCTGTAAAAATGAACTGCTGAGAAGAATAATATATAATAAGATTTCTTAGTCCAGTGATCTGATGAATCCTAATCAGAAAGCTGATAGGTCGAATAGTAATAAACCTATAATCACTACAGTCACCTGTAATTCCATTTACACAAAACTATATCTTACTTCTCTTAAATCTCTTAAAATGAGAGAGGGAACTAGAATAATAGATATGACATTTTAGGTAGTCTGCTCGCAAGAGATGAGCTTATTCCCTCTTCATTATGAGAAAGCTCACTTACAGCCCAGGACTATGAATAGATTTGTATTTTAACATGTTGCTGTGAATAGTCCCACAATCAATGTAACTTTGGCATGGGTGAGAGGAGGTAAGATTGAAGGAAATGAAAGCAGAGGAGGGGACCTACCCACAAGTAGGCATACCATTTTTGGCCTGAGATATTTTTTTCCTGAGATAGTGGATAACCCACAAATGACTTCCACTTGGTTCAGATTTTCTTTTTGAGGTGTGGAGAACAGGAAATCCGATGCTGATGCTTAACAATGCTTACCCATTTTTTTTGTGTAATACACATTTTAGTTGTAGATTTTAATTTGGGCATTGTATCAAAATACGTTTCCGTGATGTAACACTTCTGACCATCTTTTGGTTCAACTTCTTATACAGACCACAAATGGCATTTTTGCGCATAACTGTGGGAAAATTTCCCAACCATGAATATACTGTAAGCTTTTTGTAGTTGTAACGTGGCAGAGTAAGTAGTAACAGTACTAAAACATTTAGCACTAGATTCGTTGCATCTGATCTGCCCTATATGAATATCATCTGTAACTTATTTTCTGCAACAGGTTCACAGTCAAAAATGTATATCGCTGTACTATATTTCTCTTCTCTTGCAAGTCTCTGTAAATCAAAAGTAGTAGTGACTTCAAAACAGGATTTTTTCAGAAAAGTAAAAAAACCAGGATGCATGTATTTCTTGAAAGACTGAATGCATGTACTATAAACTAAATTCAGTTTGAGGTTGTGTCAGCCTTCTCAAGTAGTAAAACAGTACCTTCTTTCCATTCACAAAGCTGATAAGTGTTGGAGAGTGGGCTTGACCAGGCTTTCAACCTTTATAGCCCTGATATTTTTATCTGTCATTAGACCTTTGTCCTTCATAATCATTCACTGTTCTGTGTCCATTTTATGGTGGATTTGGAATATTTTTAAGAAATAAAACATGTCTTTGCTCCTTCTCTTTTATGTGCTAAGAACGTAAACAGATGTCACAAGATGCCTAGCAGTGCATTAGGTTGTGAATGTACAAGCATTCTAATTGTCTGTGATGTTACTTTCTTGAATTCTGTAACAATCAAGGCTAAATCAGAACACTTTCCAATTGACTTATTAAAATTCTCCTGTTCTGAATAAATGACAGTGTACTTAACCTAGCACTAGCTTTGTTTTGGCAGTAATGTATAGCTTATTGCTTCAACCAAAACAGTTATTTCCCTGGGTTTCAAAGTGAGTACCATAAGATTTTCAAAGCTGGTGTGCTTGCTGCCATTCACCCAGGGAGTTTGCTTTTCACTTCAAGCGTGAAATTAGTCATTAGAGTTTCAGTGAAGAGGAAGCCTAGTGAGAGAAAACAGGGGGTATAGGAGATGTCTTCCTAACTCCGTGCCTACAAATGTCATACTTTAGAAATTTCATTGTCTCCCAGTTTAGAAGGTTAAAACAGAAGCTGCTTAAAATATTTTTTTAAATACTTTTTAAACTCAGAGTATGAATTTTGCAAATGGTAATTACTGATTGGTTAGGAAGCAGGAGAGAGAGGAATGGATCTGTTCAAATTAAAAGTAGCCCATTGGTCTAGGATTTATTTGAGGGCTTGTGTGCTATGCAAAAAGAACCATAGAATCTACACTCTCTAAACTCTTAGCAGTGAACCATTTTATTATATATGGGGCATACATATTTACATAAAAATAAAATTACAGGGATCCTGTTAAATTTATCTGAGAACATAAAAGCAGTCTTCGATTGCAATAAAATGTTTTGAGAATGAGTAATGGTGCTGTTTAGATGAGATTCTAAAACCCTTTAGGATTATCCAACTTCCATTTAAATTATGTAGTAACTGATGAGACTGCTATCAGAATCAGGTTTTTCTCTGCTTACTGATGCTAGACAATTCTCCTCAGCATGGTGTCTTCAAGCTCTCACTTATTTAATGATTCATTGTTCCAGTCAAGAAGAAAAGAAACAAAACAAAATAATTACCCCAGAGCTTTTTAAAATTAACTCACTTGGGATCTAAAAATTGCAGCAATAAATTACATATTGTAGATTCATTCCCCTCCATTTCTACTTGTGCCTTCTGCTGTTGTGATGTCGATGTCACGAGTGATGTAAACTAAGGGACTGAGGGTTGCCAGCAGACTTTCTTTGAATGAAGTCTTAATGAGACCCAACCCCAGTTGTTACAGAACACTTCATACTTTGTAGGAACCTGAACTGATTTTCGAACAGGCTAGGTAGTTCTCAATCAGCAATGAAATGAGCTTTATCTTGAGAGGAAAACCCTGCCCTATTCTAATTTAGCAAGTAGGAAAATTCCTTTTAGTCTCAAAAGAAAACACTTAATAGACTGACTGCATCAAAAATGGGAGCTACTAGGCCAGGCCTCAGAGAGGCTGGATAGGGTTTATAGAAACGATCCCGTGAGTACCTAATTGTGGAATTACAGGAGCTTTGCCAGGGCCCTGAGTGCACCAACTGAGAGCACAGCTCTGCCAGCCTTGCTGATGCCCTCTGACACGGCTCCCTTCCCTTGTGGAGCAAAGGAAAAGATGGGTTGTGGAAAAAATAAAAAATAAAAAAAAAATTAAAAAATATAAAATAATAGTAATTAAAAAAAAAAACAACTGTGGAGGCTTCCTCAAGATATTCTAGCCTCAACTTACAATTGTCCAGAGGTCATTCTTTTCAAGTATCCATCTTGGGAAAGTATCAGAAAAAGAAAGTCCACAGGAAATGTCTTTCCATTTAAAGTTCTCCAATATAGAGGAAAGCGTATGCTCATAGAAATGCGTCAGTGCCACTACTGAATATCAATAATGCATTGCAGCAGGTGCTGCAGGCTATGATAGTTTCAATATATTTGAACAGTCAGCTTCTGCCTTTTCTGAAGGGAACTCTGAATTATGGATGGGAACAAACTATGCTTTCTGATGGCAACATTTCAATAAAAGAACAAATACCATTCTTCAGAAACACTGAGTCCATTGTACAAAGTTTTCCGATGAAGTATCAGAAGATGTAAATTTGGGTAATTTAGAGATAATTTATAACAAGCTAAGTGTGTTCCCCTGTTTTTCTTATTATGGCAGAAATACACGTCAGCATTAATCTTTAGTTAAGAATACTTTTCCTCACAACTTGATTTGCAGAATTTAAGCTGACCAATTTATAAAATGGGTTAGCAGCCAGTGAATCAATGCTGTGAAGCAATTCATAGCAGTCAGGATGAATTTGTATTACTGTTTATCTGGGAGATGAGTTCCTTTAAAGGAAAAAGCTACTCTTATTCTTGCAAGTGAGCTTCAGTCTTTACTAAAATAAACGTTTTCTCAAAGGAGAGGGTAGAGAAAATCCTTTAGAGAATCAGTAATTCTGATCTATCTCAAGTCACTTCCATTTTCTTCCTGGAACACACAACTGAATCATGTTATGCGTGAATCTTGTAACTACAGCATTCCAGGGCAAGGTGCCTGGGAATTGAGAGTAGCACCTGCCTTTTATTCTGTACTTGTAGTTCTGAGGCTCTATAATATTTTAGGAAAAGAAATTTGTTTCACAGCTGGAGAATCACAAAAAATAAAGACAAAAAGCAGCACTTCACAGTGTTATTAGGAATAACATATATAAAAACGGTTTTTCTTCCCAGACATTGCTAAATCATGTGTTATGATATTTCAGATTAGTTAGTCTGTTTTTTTTCTAAATTAAGGGAACTTCTTTCAAAGGCTTTTGATCAGGACTGAGTATGAAACGTCTCCTATAATTAGGCGTAAACAGGAATCGGGGGGGAAAAAAGATTGGAAGACGGCAACTGAAAACTTCACCGTGCTGTAGATCTTGGAATATGGAAGATATGACAAAGATTTAAACAGCTACTTGATTTCTGTCGGCAACTGTTGCCTTCAGCATGTTGAAAGGATCTCTGTTTTTGGTAATGCCCAGCAATGCATTTGATGTATGCTAATTATCAGGCTGTTTTAGAGATATTTGGAGAAAACAGTACTACATGTAAAAGATTAAATAGGAAAAATCTCAATTTTTAGTAAGGATAGTGATTCTGAATACTAAGACAGACAAAATGGCTACATGGTATGACATAAAAACAGATATTAATACCTGTAATGCAGAAGCGTTGCTTAGGGACTTCATATGCTGAAGTCAGGGGACTTCTCCCAAAATTCTAAATATCTCCCAAATCCAAAGAGATTTGACCTATGAAATTACTAATCCCATGTAATTTGAGTACAAACAACTGAAAGACGGAATTACATGATGTAAATGCATAAATGAGATAAAATTGATGGGTTTACAAAAAGTTAATGTGCCCAGTTGATGTTATTTTTCTTTGATAAGAAAAGTGTATTTTTAAGCAAATACAGTGGAATAGATCTGATCTATCTGATCTTCAGAAATGCATCTCTCGGGGGTTTGGGTAGGAAATGATTTGTTAAACTGAAGAAGGTGAAGCTTATATAAATTAGGATTGAGTATATGGTAGACAACAATAATGGCTTGCATTAAAAGGCAGTGTCTTCGACTGAAAGAAAGTTACTTTTTAAAGATCTGTTTTATGTAATGTTCTCTTTGTTACCTTGGGTTGGGTTAAATGAAAATGTACAAAATAAGTTTTCTGAAAACATGATGATGTGAAGCATAACTACAAAGACAGTCCAGAATATATGTAAGTAGTATTGGGATAAAATTTAACAACATTAAATGTGAAGTCTCCAGTTCCATACTTATATCATAAAATCACTGCTGAATATTTTAGGACACAAAGAATTTAAGCTATAGGCTTTTTTTTTTTTCTAAAATGCGTAATAATCTGCAAATAAATTAAATCAAAATTGGTTTATACAGCTTGAATATTGAAATTTCTACTAGTATCTTGGTTCCCCATTGTAACTTAACATAGGTCTCTTGATTATCATTTTCATTAGGAGCAACTGCTGAGAAGAATGAGGGTGAAAAATTACAGAATTCTTTGTTTCACGAGTGCCCATACTGCTACTGAATGAGCAGGCAGGTGCTGGCTCTGTTGGTACAGGAAAGACCTTCAAGTCATTATGATTGAAAGGCAAAGGTTTATAATAATCAATTGTCAGTATAAGTACCAGCTGGAGTTCAAACTGTTGGTGCCGGAATATTTTTAAAAATTATTGATGATTTAATGTTTAATACAGAATAGATGGCATGGGCTGAAGTTTCTTTGCAAGCGGCAATTCTATACAATTACAACCACTCACTTGCATACACTTTGCATTTAGAATATTGGTTCTGAGTTCCTTAATATGAGAACAGGACAAATTGAAAGTAGTATCTGATATTTGACAGAAACTCATTGAGTTTGCTTTCATGGTATGGTACTTTGGGCTTTGATGCTGTGGACTTTGATTTTTTTTTTTTTTTTTTTTTCCCTTTTTTTTTTTTCTTCCCCCTCTGTTTATGCAAGTGAACAATTTTGGTAAGAATGTTTGACAATTTTTGATTCACAGATTGTACTTATGCATGCATCTTAAAGTACAGGAAATTTGTGATCCCTACAAGTAAGGTGTATAGCTATGACACATAGCTGAAAGTCAATCAGATGACATAAAAAGCTGGACACAACCAATGTATTTACTAAATCAAACATATTTACCCTTGGGACTTCCTACACTTGGCCATTGCATAATAATAACCACAGAAGAAACACAAAGGACCTGAAGAAATGGATTATAATGTGTAAAGAGAGTGTTTTCTTATATAAGATGTGGCTCAGACTGTGCTATCTTTTTTTGTACTGGCCAATCAGAATTTAATAATTAAAGGAAAATGTTAGTCTGCTGAAGGTCCTTTCTATCTTGCAATGCTAGCTGGTTTATGAGAGGATATATCCCATTCTTTCCCCACCCCCAAACAAAAAGAGGAATGGGGGATGCCTTTTAGATGTCTTGGAAGAATTAGTCACATAACAGCATAAGAATAGAAGAAATGTAACAAATGGTGAAGTTTTTTGATAAATAGAGTCAGCATTCAACATCTTGATAGTATACAAAAAAAGAGAAAAACCACTGTCTTCACATTACTGCCATTTGTTTGAGCAGTCCTGATACACTTTATTTTGACCTATTTTCTGATATGCTTTATATATCAGAGTGCTGATACTGAATATTTGTATTCATGGTTTGGCTGTATGACTAATTGAAGAAATTTGTAATCTTCTCGTCTCATGTTGGCATTACATTACATTGTTTCATATTAAATATGCTGCCTCTTTTAATCTGTGGGTTACAGATGCTTATTTCTTTTCACATTCATGGTAGTATTATCCTATTAAGGGTATTTGTGATTTATTATTGTCTTTGTAAAGGCCATCTCACAACAATATGCAATGCCACGTTTGGCTGCAAAAACGAATTTGTTTTTCTAATATGAAACATGTTTATGGACTGCTGTGCAAGCTTTTCAAAATGCACAGCATTGTAAAGGCAGTTATTTTAGATTTTTCTTCTAGCCTGATGGAAGTTTAATGGTATCAAATGTAATGACTAGGTCTGTACTGCCTATAGGGCTTGAACTCATGGAATGTCAGTATGTTGGTGGCAATCATTGGTGGGGCAGTGCTGGTGGGTAAGCAAGCTCTAAGTCTATGTCCTACAATGCAAATGTGGCTCAAGACTTGGCCTGACTGAAGACTGAATTGAATTTCACTTAAGCCCACAGACCTGGCTATTCAGTCTGGGACACAGCCAGTCATGTTAAGGAGCAGGCACCAAATGCACTTTCTAACTCAGCGACCACCTGAGAAAGACTTATTGTCTGCTCTTTTCTATCAACAAACAAACTAACTTGGAAACAAACTAAGGTATTAAACTTTGCATTTAAACATCTCTTCTCTTCCACTCATCCAGCAGAAAGTGGAAGCAGTTAGCAGAATCCTGTAGTGAAACGGGTTGGAGGAACAATGTGCATACAGTGGTGGTCCTGCCTCCAGCTGGTAGGCAGCTGTGATGGTAGTTGCTTTTTCCCAGTGCAGGCTGATGCCTGGCAATGTGAGCACTATTTCTTCTCCCCCCTAATCCAAAGTTGGCTAAAAAGTAACAGAAAATAGGGAACTAAGACAAAAGGATTCCTATTTTGGAATTTTCCTTGCTTCTTCCAGAGATACTGAGCCATCTTGTAAGTAGTGTGACTACCAGGGAAGTTAAGATCAAATACCAAGCTGAGAACCAGGCTAATATGGCAGTGAAATTGAGTCAAAAGCTTAGTGGTGACCTCAGTTCCTCCATTTAACTGTTTCTAACAGAAGTTTCTCAAACTTAATTGAAAGAAAGAACAGAAAACCAGAAGCCAAACCAACAAACAAAAAGAATTTTTATAAGCGTTGGTCCAGAGGAGATGTATAATTGTTTATAAGTTTAGGAGGATCAGAACTAAACTTTGTTACTTCTAAGTTGGTTCATCACAGATGGCAGTACACGGAGATATAATCAGTATAACCAGGAATGGAAAAATAATTAAGAAATTAGTGAAATAATTTTTAAAAATCTCTTTAAAAGATGTATATTCTTGTTAGGTGAAACTTTAGCATCTAGGAAGATAATTTTACAAAGATGTTATGTTATTAATGTGTAAGGAAAAGACTTTTTTTAAACTTTATTTAAGCATCTCTTTTTTTTTAAACTACCTTTTGAGTATTGACAAAGGTAATAGGTATAAAACAAAGAGATTGAAATGACCTAAGTCCAGTCAAGCAACCTGCCACAAGAGTCTAGCCATTCTAACTCTTTCTGAGAACAGAAAAGCAAGCAGTGTACCTCGGAATAAATGATTTACAGCAAAGGCTGTCTCCTAAGATCCAGTCACAGTTTTCAGGAGGTGTTAGATAGCAGAATACTAATACTGATTTATAATACAGCGCACTGTAGGATCTAGGCAAGTATATGCTGCTGAATAATAATCACACATGAGACTACGTAGTCTCAGGAGACTTTCTTCTGTTATCTTCAACAAAGCACATTTAAAGTGATATGAAAAGCATGGATTGGTGCTATCCTTAGAACTTCAAAAGTTGCTATAGCTTCACTTCTAAGTAAAAGCCTAGCCTTCTGTTAAGAATTTTGTGTAGCTATGAAATTTGCTACCGTGTCTGTGCAAACTCGTACTGTAATAGCACACTTAAACTGCAAAAGTTATGTCCACTTCCACTAGCCTTTGTGTTTGCCATTTGCGATCTATGAGCCCCTTTATCTTTACACAGGCCTGCAGGTAAAAACATATCTGTTACTTTTCTGTGCCAATACCATAATATAGGCTTCTTAAGAACTCTGCTTGGGAGTTGACAGTGGAAATCTGAAACAGTGAAATGAGTATGGCACTAGCTTTATAACTTACTGTTAGTGTATAAATAATTATAACTAATGGAATATCCAATAATGTCCGATTTCTTACCACAGTAAGTAAAACTGTATTAAAAGATAAGGAAGCATTTTCATTTTCAAGAGAAGCTTAGCTTTAAAGATAATCGAGCAGAATGAATTTCGCGTGTCTTCCATATTACGCAGGATGTCATGCAAGATTTTGAATATTATAAATTGAACTTTCTCAACAGAAAAAGAACATGCATTGAAATATTTAGCATTTGAATAGCCAGTGTGTAACAGATGCTTTACAAAATGAAGTGTTTGGGCATATTTCAGAATTGATCAAAATACTGTTAGGTTTTCACTAAATCTGAAGTTTCAGCAGACTGTGATGCCAAGAATTTGTCAGTAAAATTAGTTCAGTGCAACCATTGGCTCTGGTTTGTGGTTTTTTTTTTTCTTTTGTCATAAAGCAGTGAAGGCCAACAGATTTTTAATTAGCATTCATACTTAAATTTGGTCTGAATTAATGATTCAGTGAGAGAAACAACTGTGCTTGTGGTCTATTTTGGTACATTACAGGGAGGACATTTATTCATAATTTGTCATCAAAAGTATACCTTATTTGTTGCTTGGACTACTTTGAGGACTTAGCCATCTCATAATTAATGATGTTCATGGAAGAGATTAGTAAGTCTGAAAATATGTTTTGAAAATATTTTGTTTTGAATAAAATGACACAACTGTTTTTTAAAATAAATAAATAAAGCATGGCATGTCAAGTGAACTTTAGTTTGCTGCTTCTAGGTGAATAAGCATATAGAAAGTATCATAGTTAGGCATTTAGCAGTTATATGGCCTTTTCATTCCCCCAAAAAGCAATTTTAATTTCTTCTTTCACAGAAGTTAAATTTATCTAATAGTTTTCATGAGGTTCTGTGCAACAGTAATACGAAGATTGAACATTAGAATGCTAAAGATAGTTTCAGACCATTCAGGAATGAATCTTGTGCCATCCCTCTTTGCAAAACTTACAGGTAAGTTTATAAGCTGTAGTCTGTGAAATTCTGGTATGTGTACAGTTTAGCAAAGTTTGTCAGTAGAGGAGGTCTGTGACTTTTGTTGACATGGACATTGCCTCTTGAAGCACAGTTTCAATAAGATGGAAGTTTATGGAGATAATTAGCTGCATTATTGTCAGAGTAAGACATGGGAATAGTTTTATTTCATGATAGTGTCCTGAAAAGAGAAACACAAGAATGGACAGTACTTAGCAGTGTTGGCTTTCCTTTTGCCTGTATGTATAAGGCTGTGCTCTGAAAGAAAACTCTATACTACAAACCTGGATTGAGAAGGTTTGGAGATGCCCCGTTTTCTCACATTTCTTGGGATACTTGAAAAAGTTATTGTGACCTTCATTTACCAATAGTTTGAGTGCATCACAACAAATGAGAAAGGTATTAAATGTCATGGGGTTTTTGTCTCTGCAGTAGTATTCATACTGTAGGAGTCCTGAGTCTGAATTATCTGGAATTTGAACCGCAATTCACTTCATGGACAGCTTTGTCACATAGTGACTTAGTTCCTTAGGGTTTTGTTGTTTTGTTCATCATATGCTGAAATAATTCTCTCCTGGCACTTAATATGCTGTGACATTTAAGGAGAAAACAGTCTTATTTATACTGAGGAACAACTGGGAATATCCTACTCAGAATAACTTGCTTTGCAGCCTATCCTTTTGCTTATACTTATCCTTTAATTAGGAGGCTAATTGTCACTGTCTCCCTGTTCTTTAAGTGTTCTTCAGCTCTTGTTTTTCTTTAGCAGAAATTGGGGGGGGATGACCCTGTATCTTTCGTATTTGGAAAACATTTAGGCCTCCAAATGTGTTAATTATTTCCTTTACCCTTATAGGTCTTCATTTAAATAATGAGCTTTTATGGACTCTGTTTTCATCAAATGTCAAATTGTCCTGATGTCCCACATCATAATACATAATAGAAATGTATTTAGGTCTCTGAGATCTCATATTTTTCAGCTAAAGCACATGTTAGGCAGACAGCTCCCTGTTGACTAAACATCTAGGAGGCTCATGTTCAATTGTTTACTCCAGCTGTGATGAACAGCTCTGAGCAGGATTTCTGTTTCATCAAATTCCACTTAAAGGAAAATCAGAGCATTTGGGGCTAGGGGCCCTCAGTTTCTGCTCCTCTGCTATGAAACTCCCTCTTTTTCCATCTCAGTCTGAGGCATTGCCGTCTTACCCAGTGCAAAGCACCGGGTATTTTTCTCTGCACAAACCTTTCCTCTGTTGCAGCTACCAAATGGCCAACAGGACAGAAAGGAGTAACCTGCAAGAGAAAGCAATATAGTATTGTGAAGGTGAAGCTCTTTTATGCCAATAAGATTTTAAATTTTATGCATCTTGTCTAGGCAATACCAGGATGGGTATGTCAAAAATTAACAAATTATTCTAAATTACCTGTGTGTTCTAGTACAGTGTTAGACAGGTTCTCTGAGCTCCATTAGAGAATTTATGCTCCACCAAAAATCAGAACATATCAGAAGTACGTGCAATTGTATATATACTTATAAAAATGTTTTCCTTAATGACTTGAATTTTCTTATTGTAAAATTACTTCATTGTTTGTCCTTTCATTATAACCAAACCCCATTATTTTATTTTTCTTATTATCTATTGGTAGTATGTGTTTATAGTAGTTGGATGCAAAGGTGTACATATCTTAAGAATAAGGTGGTTTTTTCACATAATTTTGAACTAGCTTGCTTCAGGTAGATAAGGAGTTGTGTTGTCATCCTGCCACCTTCATCCTAATTCAAGCTGATTTATCTTCCTTCCTTTCCACTTGGGTGGGAATTCTTTAAATAGAGTATTTATACAACCTGTCTATCTAGATAGGATAAGCCTAAATATCTGTCTATATCTCCTATTTCTCTTGTGATCATAGGTGCACTTAATAGCTCTGAAAATCAGGCCTAAGGAACTCATTATAATGCCAGTTCCCTTGAAGTATTCTCTAGGAAAGATAGTTTAGAGAAGGGCTTGAAAATATGACATTTAAAACTAGTCTCCCACTGAGCCGTATTAGCATTAGCTTTGAACACAATTGTGGTTTATTATACGTGTATCTGACAGTTCTTCTCTGAAAGACAGTAGTTTGCCTGTGAAGCTGCACTTTGGCATGTTATTAGATACTCCTCTGCATTTTTATATTCTTTTCCTACTCTTCATGCGCCCAAATTCAAAATACAAATTCAGCATTTACCATTTGCAATAAAAATAATGCCTTACATCACCTCAGAGCTCTTGACCGGAATAATCTTTTCTAGCACCCTGGTGTATAAGGAAACTGAGATGTAAAGAGAGAATCCGTGAGAAGTCTGTAGCACAGTTAGGATTAAAATAACACAATGTGCAAATTTGTGCTTAAATAAAAAACACATTCATTCAGGAAATCCATAGTTCCCTTTCACTGTGTACTACCAGAGCTGTTAGTACTTTGAGATGCTAACTGGTGCTGGTTTTCTGTGCCTTCTGTGAAGAGTAGAGTAAGTTCACTTATTAGAGAACATTTGCATCCAGCAGCCTGTGCACCTTAGGATGCTGTGTAGGAGGATTGGATCCCAGGAGTGACAGTGTTTAGGAATGACAGCTGAGCTTTTCTGCATTTTCTGTTAAATCTAGTCTGGTCTCATGGACTAAGTAGCTGCATCTAAGTTAGCTTGTAAATGGGATTGAGAATGTCCTTTTGAAGTGATTCTCCCGATTCTCCCCACTTAACTGGGCTTTTACTTAAGTTGCGAAGCAGTCTGAGTGCATGAACTGTGGGTTTTTCAGATGCAACTGAAGTAAGAGATGTGATCCAGGAATGGACTTAGTGCATTCCAATGACAAAAGGACATTCAATCCATGGGATAGATGTTATTAGTCATAATTCAAAGTTCAAAACTTCGTTATGAGCATACCTATATCATTCTGATTTCTTCGTCTATGGGACAATGTCCTCAGCACTGTTTTGTTCTACCAATCTCCCATTGGACTGCACTACTTACTGATGTAGATGTGGCTACAGAACCTTTTTTTTTTGTTGTTGTTTTTTTCCTTAATTTGCCTTATGAGGTGATAATACTAGTGTCTTTTGTGGGCATATTAAATTAAAATCTATGATGATGGTAGCATTTCTTTCAACATGATATATTACTTTAGTCTTCTTTGGAATACGATGATTTCTAATATAAAGGTATATTGTCTTAATGTGATTTGCCACACATCGTTAGTAACAACAACAAAAGTAATTTATTGCTGGTGTAAAAGAAAGGTATTGTAGGGGAAATGACTGCAGAGTTTCTGGAAAATGCTGATCAGCTGCGTCTTCCTGAAACAATCTAAAATCTTGATTGCTGATTGACTAATCAGTTTAAAATTAGAAAAGAAGAAAAATTTTCACTGAAAAATATCTTCTTCTATTTATTCAATTTTTCATTTTCCACACACTGAAAACTGGATAAACACTCTGTATGTTTAAATAGACTAGTTGGATAGATAAATTGCATAGATGTCTTAATTTGAATCCCAGGTCATTTGCTTTATTTGCTCTGTTAGAAGTGATATCATGGACATAATTTTGTACTGCAGTTGTGTTTACCTCTCCTAAGATACCTTCATTTGGCCAGGATCAACAAGAAATGATATCTGTTTTTATTTCCGTAAGTTGTGTTCTTCTTTCCTTTCTTAATATAATTATATGTTTCTCTCTTCTCCCACTGCCATAACCTGTGTTGTCAATTAAGATCAGACAGGGAATTTAAAGCAGTGGAAAGAAACAGAAGAAACAATCAAATATAAAGAGCTTAGGGAAAACGCTTAGGGAAAGTGGAGTCTTCCATGTTACCAAAGGGAGAGGTAAAGCTTATAGCACAGACAGTAAAGAAGCTTTGCATTGCCAGACATGTCTATTTCTTTGCCCATAACCTGAGAAGAGCTGCAGAATGCTATAATGACTCAACAGAAGAACATAAATTACTTGCTGGTGAGAAAAACTGGATTTTATTTTGATGAATGTTTTTATTCTCTATGTACAAATTTGCTTTTATTCGAACACAGTAAAAAAAAGCTGATTTCATCAGTAGGAGATCTAAGCTTTGGTAGCACAGATGAAAATGTTAATAAATAGGTAAGTGTTTATAGATGCAAACTAATTTCAGAACTCTGATGTTTAGCCCTGTCATTTATGGAGGATCATTAAATCAAAGATGCAAAAGTAGAAGATGCTTTTGAAAGACTTTTTCTAGTTAATGAGTTGACAAAGTTGTACTAGTTCTTTAATTGTTCTGTACCAAGTGATTTGTCAATTTAAGGTAATTTTTTAACAACAAAATGTTTAGCTATAGTGACTATTCTTGTGCATTGTTTATTGTTTCATGATGGGACAGGGGCATAAGTAGTTCTACCAATTTATTGGAAGATGCAAGAAATGCTCTACTTGATGAGATTAATGGTGTACACCAGTATGCTGCTCTTAACAGAGATAGCAGAATGCGATGCTATTTAGGGGAGAGCACATGAGCCTAGCCACTCCCTGTGGTCCATATCTCTCCTGCCTTTCAGCATTCATGGTCATCGGGTTAGGATGTAGAAGGGTATTATTGATCCTATCTACTCTCCTTAGTATTCAGACTGGTTATCTGCACCATGGAATTTCTTTCAAGTATCAACAAGAGGACAGACTTCTAGTTTTCCTCTTCTACATTCACTTGTGTGAAGACCTGATGTTTAGAGTTAAATTTGATCTACCAGGCTTGTATTCTGGTAGCACCTAACTTGTTACATGACATACAGGCTATTTTGTTAGTCTCTTGCAAGTTAAATATTCAGTGCCTGTGAACAACAAAACTAAATAACCTACAAAACAGAAGAAACTGTTACTCAAAGCTGATAGAGTTGAAGTGTGATATAGAAATGTTATGTTTTATTAAAATACAAATATTTAAAAATTTGGTTCCAGGTTGGGATCAGTGGTTACATGGCAAGTTTGTCATTTCTAGCCATAGAACCCAGAAGCTGATGTGTCTATATTGAATAGTTGTTAACAGGTATCTTAGTTTGCACTCTAAGGGTTGTTTTTTTTTCTGTTTTTTTTTTTTTTTTTTTTCTTTCCTATCTCTTCCTTGCATTGGAAGAGGAACATTTCCCCATGCTGGTTGAAGGCTTTAATATGCAAAGAATGAGTCAACCTCTTACAGAACCTGATGGTTTAGGACCTATCTGTAAGCTTTTAAATTCGGGGGGGTTGGATGGTACAGGAGCTGAAGTATGAGATAGGATTAGCAACAATTGAGAAGGAAAGGAATCTGATTGATGAATTCAAAAGGTGGAATAGCTGGAGGGTCAGTTACTGTCAAACAGAATGAGAATTATGCCAAAGAATGAGTTTCTTAAGATCTAGGGGTGTTAGTGAAAAGCAATAGACCTTCAGGTACCTTTCTTGTCCTATCAGTTTTAAAACCTAGTTAATTCAGCATTCTTTTCTAATCCTGACAGGTCCACCATAGGCATGTTCCATCACTGGAAGACTTAATAGGTGTTCAAATAGTATTGCGAGAAAGGCTATAGAAACACATAATTAAATGGATAGGCCTTGTAGCTAACCTACACACTCCTTACAGAAAAAATTCTGTCTCAGCAAATCTGCCCTGTGGCTAGGTTGTCCCTAGGCCAGGTGAACTAGTACAAGCAATGTTTAATTTATCATGCCTTCCCAAAAAGTCTAGTATCTAGTGTTCTCAGCGCCAGATGATGTTTGTCTACTTACTCTTGCTACTGTAAGAAATAACCTCACTGAAGTTGCTATGACATCTTGGCGGACCTTTATAGCTACTGCTGCACAGGAATGCAGGGTTAACTCGTCTTGCTGCCAGGCTTGTATTACTGACAGACCTGTGCTGGTAGCAAAATACGGTTTTGTCAGGGAATCACCTGTAGAACCAAAATAACCTTGATCTGTAGGGCTCTCTGGACTCTCCCGCAGTGTAAGAGAGCATGCAGTGTCTGACTATTTCCTTTCCTTACTTAACTCTGTGGAAAAAAAAAAATGATAATTTGTTGAATGCTTGCAGAATTTTTTTGGCTAAATAAGGGTCTTTCTCTCTGGCAACATCTGGGTAAAGAATGTTTGGGTCTTTTTTGTCAGCGTGACCCTAGGATTGTGTCAAAACTCCATCCTCAAAAGGAGCATGTTTGGCTTCCCTGGATTTTAAAAAATAATTTTTTAAAAAAAGTTATGACAGACAAAGAAATCAATTATTGTTGATTAATGATATTAAAGTTTGAACTTGGACAATTAGTAAGCCTTACTAAAACTGAATGTGGACGCATGTCTTCCAGGCTTCATTGCTGACTGGTTATTTGTTCCTTTACTTGAATTTCCTATTGTAACAAGTAGTGTGAATAAATACACTCTTATCATACAAAAAAATTCTTTATTCTCTAAACCCCTGTGACTTAGCTAGGTGGACCACTGTTGCCATGAAAGTGTTACTATTCTATTCTAAGAAATATTAGAGTTCTTGTTTGTGTGTTCATATGGTTCAAACCTGCAGCATATACAAATCTAATGATAATCTGGTCAGAGAAACTGTAGATTAGTTGCTTCAATAGATTTGCAAGAGAAATGCGTAGTATCTGTGACTCCCTCTGTAAACCATTGATAGAAATAATTATTTTACTTATAATTAGCACTCTTCAGAAGAATGAGGATTTTCCTAATTTTCAAACACCTGTTACCCTATTTTCCCTTTATTATGATATTGTTCTGTAAACTTTATTTTCTCTTTATCTAGAAATCCATTTGTAAATTTACTCTGTGAATTGCAATGATAGCGTTAGGAAAACACCAATTTCTGTTGTGTTTACAAAATTAAACACAAAATAGGTGGAATTTGGACCTTTTGAAATAAGCTTTGTGATGTTTACTGCTTCATTTTGTTATCTTCATTTTGCTAGGAGAAACATCCAGCATCTCCTGGGTTTTCTGGAAAATTATTTTCCATGGAAAAGCTGTCTGTAAATGATGGTAACTTTCCCTAGTTGTTACCTGGGGTTATCAGTCACAATGCTCTCTATAGCTGTGGCTTGGGGCCCAGATGACAATGTTCCCTATTGCTGAAAGATTTCCAGATATTTCCAATGTGGATAATTTGCCATCAAGAGGAGATAGCAGCAGAGGAATCCACACTGATAAGTAATTTCAAATGTAGTTCACATGGGGATTTCTACAGGTCTTCAGTACTATGTAATAATCAAATGACTGCTAGTAAATTGAAATGAATGACTTGTGGTCATAGCTGTAAACTAAATGTCTAATTTAGTATTGCAGTGGCCTTGTGACAAGAGAATAACTATTGTTTTTAGTAATATCTATTTTTCTTACATCTAGAATTATCCTGCTGCTACCAGCAATCTCACCTCTGGGATTTTTCTTTTGAGTGGCACTGTCTACCCTGACTAGTTCAGGGATCTCCCATAAGCCGGTTTTGTACAGCTGCATATGTCACAAATGGCAGGAATGTTCTGAGAAGTTGGCATATCATTTTCTCTTCTGATGCTAACTATCTCAGGGATCTTTGCCACAGTGACTTCAATTTCCTCTGCTTGACAGACCTTATCTTATTAACAGCTTAAAACATGTTTACAAACACAATACAATCAGAGTTCTGTGCTTTAGATGCCAAATTATTCTGTAAGCCATTGATCTTTATTACAGATTTGCAGGGTGTTGCTAAATACATTAGTAATTATACATCTGGGCTGTCATAGCATCTACTCTTGGGCAATCTGCTTTTATGTTGTATTTGATTGATAGTTATAGACTTGATTCAAAATGAATTTAAGATCACAGTGCTGGCATACAAACCAGCTCAAGTTACTTTAACATTTCAGCCTAAACCTAAGGTGGGAGGGCTGCTGCTATAACAAGGATTATTTTATCACGTATGAAATGTACCACTAGCATTCATTTATCTGTCCAAGGCAAGCATAAAGGTCTGGATTTCTACTAAATGGCCAACTCTCTGCTTTCAGGAGCACAGTGTCAAGGAATGGCTGTCTAGCAATCTAAAAGTAGTAATAATTATATTGTTTGTTGTCTTTCCTTCCTTGGGAGAAGAGGAAAGAATTCATATATACTACCCCCAAATATTGATAAGTAATAGGTTATTTCTATTAAATGATTAATGATTAATCATATTAAATAACAAGGTTAGCTATCAAAAAAATACACATTCAGTTTAAGAATTCCTTTCATGTGAATCTATTTTTTGGTATATTGACAGTGGAGAGGAAGAATAGTTTCCATTAAGGTGCACAAGAAATGGAGCTTCAGAAGGTTTGTTTTATATGGATATAAGAAGGGAGCAAGGACAAGACACATACAGGAATTATTGCTTGCATAAGAAAGGCAAAGATCTGTAGATCTGAACACCTCCATATAGCCCAGATTGGAAATGTTACAGGTGGGATCACCAGCATGGTCATGATTTTACAGCTCGAGTGTACCATGCCTTCTGCACAAGGGTGCTTCTGTTTGCAAGCATATTCCATATCAATGTATAGAAATAAGTGAGGCTTATCCACTCCCAATGTGTAGATGAGTTATATTCCTAATATTTTGCATGAAGTTCCTGTACGTGTAGATTTGTTTGCTTAAAGCAGAACTCCTTTTGAAATTAGAATCTATAATCAAAAGATAACTGGGATGAAAACCTTGCTTTTTCATTATATGCTCCATACTATGATAAATCTTGTATAATTAAGCACAGCTTATATTGAAATGGAATTGTAAATTCTGTTTTTAACTTATTTTTAATAGTAAAGCTGCACATCTACCTGCCCTGTATTAAAATCCTGCACTAGCTGCTGTTTAAATGCAACCTATGTCCTTCTTTCATGAAGTTATTAAAAGAAATTGTTTCTCAATTTAATTTGAAAACTGAGTTTAAATGCTTTTATATTTTGCTTTCATATGTATAGTAAATTTATTATCAGAAAAACCTAAACATAGCACCTTTTGTTTCTCTGAAGACAGGAAGCCATTAAAATTTTAACAGTTTAGAAACTAAATTCACCTGTAGAGAAATACTGAATTGTTTTACAGAAAGGTACAAACCCTGTTAAAATGAGAGAGTATTCAAAAAGGTCAGATTACTGAAAATTTAAAACTTTAATGCATAGGTTCATTTCTTTTATTAAAGTAGCAAAATTGTCTGTTTCATGTCTGGAAAAAAAATTAATGTATTTTCCTTGTAAGAAGTTTGCCAAAATTTTCTAACACACAGGTGCTTTAAAAGTTAGGGCTTTATAGCAGAAGAATATTGAGGTTTATGGGAATGTAATGTTTATTTAGCAGTGTGAGTCTGCTAAGCAAATCTTTTGTTTTCTTTTTGCATCAACAAGGTAATTTTTTGTTGGTAAACGGATTAAATGTTGATAACTAGTGTCAGGCGTTAGTAATTTACTTCTATTTTATTTCTTTATGTCTACTTTAGCAACATTGGTGATGAAATAATGAAATTGAAAGGAAAATAACAAAGTAAACAGCTTTAGCTTTTTGAGGTAACTTCCAGTAAGCACAGTAAAACACTGCTCATTCATGTTCTATAGGATATATTCATGCAGGTGAATTAAATAGATCATAAGGGAATTGGAGAATTCTCTCACTTCGTGAAATCATAAATAACGGGCCTTTTGCTAAATAGATTATAGGAGTAGGATTTAAAAAACCAGGCATGGAGGACATATTTTTGTAGGTCATATGTCCAAGCAGGGACATCTTTACAATTCCATTTCAATATAAGCTGTAGCTCGACTGCTGGTGAGCTGCCCCGGAGTGAAGGAATTCAGAGAAGGGGGACGGGGGGGCTGTTGGTCAGTCTGTGGCTGCCAGGTGTTTCCCAAAGCAATGTGGCAGGGGAGCGCTCTGGTCCGAGGCTGTGCTGATTGTGCAGGGCTCTTGCATGAGGGAGAGGAATTAATACTGTGAAACATCAAAACTATGGAGGTGAGAACTGCTGCTTCCTACCATTATGAAATTGAACTTTTTATTTAAAAAAACAAACAAACAACTTCTTTGCAGTGCTATAAGTGGACTCCACAAAGCGCAGTGTGGAAAGGAGTCTGCTACAGTGAATCAACTTGTTAGTATCAAGATAAAATATCCCTGAAGCTCCTTGGGGTATAAATGTTTACATATGAATATACCTCAATTATTCACTGCTTTTCACTGAGGTTTTGAAGTCTGATCACAAACACTATTTTAATTTTTCTTTCTACTCCTGTGTTTTCAGAAGTTATCCTTAACCTTTAATACAATGTGCTGTTTTGCTTTTTAAACAAGGAGATCCTTAAGTGGAAGGAAGGCCGTGGTTTTACATATTATAATACCCTTGTCACAACCTTCTAAACTGTTGGTGAGTAAAGGCTGCACCTCCCTCATAGTTCTTGCTGGTGGACTGTTAAAGCAGGTCTCTGACACAGTAGATGTGAGGCCATTTCCCTGCTTACAGCAAAAGGTTGCTGTGGCATGTAAAGGGGAGCTGCTTTGAGACTGGCTGTCCATGTAACCTGCCACAGGCAGTGCAAAGAGGAGCAACCTCCTGTCCTGGACAATAAACTGTCCAATATTTCTAGAAAGACATATCGGATAGCCTGAAAATAAAGAAGATCTTGAAGATGAATGAGACCTCCAAATACTGTAAATACCAGTTTTGTAAGAAAATGTGAGAAAATGTGAGAAAAGGGTCATAGATTAACTTACAGTACAGTTGAATGCTTATAAATTTAAACTGTCTTTTAATTCCCTTTTGTATAAAAGCTATGTACAACTGTGAAATACTATTAAATATTAACAAAAACATAATTAACTTTTGTTCTTTACAACTTCAACTGTAGATTCACCAAGTAAGACTTGTAGGTAGGAAAAAGCAATGCTTTCGGTGATGTCCACATGACCTTGTGAATATATAGCTGTCCTTGTACAAACCAAAAATAAAACATTTAGGTAAGATATGCGCTGTCAAGTTGGTTGAAGTTTATTAGTAATCTATAAGAACGTGGCTATTTTCTGCCTCACTGCATGCCATTGAGTTAGAAGTAGGAAGCTAGCTGTTGTATAACATTGGGAAACATGTATTCTTTTAAGGATGTTACAGGAACATCCTTGTTGCCTATTAGAGAAACATGGTAGAAATCCTTCACCATAGGTGAGGATATATGCAGGTTTAGAGGCCCATACTTAGAGCAAGTAACGTAAAAATACTAGGATGATGTATGTGTTGTCCATCGGGAATGTTGATTGTGAGGAAAAAGAATTTTGGAGATCAAAAGGGTTTTCCAGAGAAAGCTTATTTGCACAAACTGTGATTTACTGGGGAAAAGAAAGGTCTGTGGGGAAAAAAAGGAAGGAAAAAAAAAACCAAACCCAGACAAACAAACAATACAGGCTAATGTCCATATTCTGTTTATACAGATGCAATAGTCATAAACACCTTTGGTCAAAAGGTCATAAGACCTTTGTGGGATACGACAGTCAGATTGACTGTCCAACTCACACTTAGCCTCATATAGCCTAGGTACCTTCTTTTGGAAGCTGTAAGGGTGGCTTAAGAGTGTGTGCTTCCATTGCACATCTTGTAGAGCAGAGCATTTCTGAGATGTACCTTACTGGAAAGTACTCCTTGCTTCTGTAGTTTAAACCTAGTGCATGAGACTGGACTACATTCAGCTTGACTCAGAATACATGCTTAAACATATCTTAATGAATTTTTCTTTTGCTTTTGCTCCAGAGCAATGCCAACCTATTCTCTTCTTTTTAAAGGATGCCACACAGATGGGCTTGGTTGCAAATGTCACGTCTGTATTTCTCTGCAAGCTTACAATTTCACTCCAAGCTTTCAGACAGACCTCAATTTCAGAGTCCCCTCTTATGCATTCTGATGTTAAGCTGCTGGGAATCTATCAGACTGTATTTCTGGGCAAGATGGAGGATATTTAGTTGACCTAGATAACTTTCAGATAATTTTCATAAATCTTATTCCTACTCCTCTTGGTCCATATGTCAGCACTTTCTTGTGTGCTCAAATTTGTATGATGAAAACATAATTCCCAGATTCAAGGAATTACCTTGGACGTAGATATTAATAGTAGACATCTAACAAAAAAAAGGATACAGTTTTAGTCTTAATATTGTGTACAATTATACTTTCCTACTTTTCTACCAAGCTTTAACTGAATCATAGAAATTTTAATGTGCTTATTAACAAGCTTGTGGGTTTTTTTCCTGTTGTTTTATAGCTAACAGTAATCTTTCATATAAATCACTTTGATTAAAAATTTAGAAATCAAACTCTTTAATATAAAATCACACTGAGTGTCTGTCTGTTTATCCTGTAATCAAATTAAATACAATCTAAAGCACCTGGGTAGTGGATTAAAAATCTAACCATGGGGTCAAAGAATATAGCAATTCTATTTTTATAGAACTTTGTAGAAGCTCTTTATAGCAATTTTTATTTCCCTACCAGCAGTTTAAACTTCATCTGCAATGATACTATTATCCATCATCAAACAAACAACTTCAATTACTTATTTTTTCATTTATAATCTTCCTTTAATGTTGATGGGGAAATTCCTGTGTCTACAGGAAAGTTGGACTTAGCTTTCAAACAGTAACATTTTTAACCTCTGTTGTGTTTCAGAAACTTAAAATTTATGAGCCAGTTCTATGACCTTAATATCTGCCATTATTTGGAAAGATATACGTCAGTGTCTCCTCATTGTCTTGACTAAGAATTCTATGTGTTGGTTTTATGTAGTTGCTTTGGCTCAAATGATGGAATCTCTGCCCTAATCTTCTGTTTGGTATGATCAGCTCGTGTTCCTCTCAACATAGCTCAAGTGTATTGATGATACCAGAGTAATTATAAGGGTTAAAGTATATATCACTGACTGCTCATGCAGTGAACATAACTGTAGAAGTTTGTGAAGTTATCAAATCTATTTTGCTGCTATCTGATCTTACTGATAATCACAAAATAAGCAGAGATAAATTGAATTCTAAAAGGCTCTCTGAATATCAGTTTTCCAGATCACTAAGGCTGCTAATTATTTAAGATGAATGTCCCATAAAGCACAGCTGGAGAAAAACAACATCATGTTTTGCAACAGCAGTTTCTATTTCTGAGTTCAAGTAAGCTTTCATGAAGTGTAATGGATTAATAGTGTAAGCTTGTTAAGACTTCTGTGCAAAGAATTCATGGAGGACAGGACATGTCTATGTACTACGGCTTCTTAAGGAAAATGTCATTTTGTTGATTGCTTAAGGTCTAGTATAGACATGAACTTTAATCCAAAAAAATTAAGACTACTAGTTTGCTATCAAACATCCTATCTATTGAGTTAACTTGCACTACTACTCTGATTTATTTATTATACCTGCTTTGCCTTTCACGATCAAATCCCAATGTAGTCTGTGACATCTGGAAGTTTTCTGTGTTTATTGCCAGCAAAAGATGCAATGCCAAGCAATTGGAGTTCTCATGCAAACGGATTAACTCTGATGTTGTTCATAACCCTAAAATTACCGTACGATGTTGACAGAAATCCGCTTTTATTCTCATTTTTTCTTCCAGAAAATGTGCTAGAAATAGTAGTTTTTCTAGAGGAGCATCACACCCTTTTTCATGCTTCATTATCTAGCTGAACATTTTATTCTGTTTTCATTCTATCACAGAGTTAGAGTTTTAATTGCTTCTTTAATCTGATTATGTGAAACAGTTTCTCTTCCTTTAGTATGATACAAATTTAGCTGAAGCTTATAGTAAGTATTTTTTTTCCTCTTCTGAATTAATAAGTTAAAAAGTCACAATGCTGTTAATATTTATAACTGAGGTAAAATATACCCATTTTGGAAGAAATCCTGGGGAAATGTGAAGAGGAATGGCTTTGTTCGTAGTTTGTTTCAGTATGTCTCTGAAGCCCATTGGAATGGAAATGAAAAGCACTGTCTACATTATCCTTCGTATTACTGCAGTGCCACTATGTCCTTGCAGAAAAGAAGTTACTGGTTCCATTTACTAATATAAAGAATATTCATGTATCTGGGTCTGCTTTGCTTTCATAGATAAAATCTCCTGGAACATCCTTCTGTACTGGAACTGAGTGGCGATAAACAGGATGTTACTTAGATCTAGCCTCCTGTTTCCCCCGGTACTAAGGCAAATGATGCAGGGCAATGTTAGTTGCTGTTTAGGTGTTGTTCAAATGATTCTTCTCAAGTTGTTGCTTCTTAAAACCCTTTCAGTGGTTTTAAGATATAAGACATAAGCACAGCATTGGTGTTCTGCTTCATCAAGAGTATAGATGAAGTAGGCATTGGGGCCAGAAAGTATGTTCCCTGCAGCCTTCATCTGGGTGTACAGAAAAAGAGGTAAAGAAAATTGTGACAAACCATGGTGTTTGAAAGTAGGGAGAGTAGGAATTTTTGGACATCACAGATCTAAAAGTAGTGGATTTTTTTCTGAAATTTGTGTAAGTATTGATAACTAAAGCTGTCATTAAAAGATCATTGATAAACCTCTTCCATTTTCTCTGCTCTTTAGTCCATCTTTTCTTGGTGATAAATAATGTTCCTGACACTTTCCGGTGGCCTTATTTCTGATTGAAACTGTTCCTTAGCTATGTGTTCCTATGCTGGTATTCTTTCTGTTTTGCTTAAAAGATCCTGAATTTTATGAAGATTTCCAGAGGTTTTATGACACTTCAACATGTCATTCTCCAGTGTTAGTGAAGGAAAAAAATGGAATGAAAAATCTTGTATGCCAAAATCTTCTAAAGACCCATTTCTGCCTCAACTCTACATAACTCCAAAGGAAGATGTTGCTCTGAGGGTTTTATATCCAGGAAAATATTTCAAAGTCAGAGTTTGGAATCTTGCACATTTTTCTCATCTCCATTCCAAAGTGGAGAAAATCCCTAGGTAGTACTTCCCTATGGGGTTGTCTCTTGCTTTCTTTTTACATTATTGATAATCATTTTTCAGGATCTGACATTTATGTTCACATCAGGGTTTACATATACACTTAAAACGAAGAATCTCTCCTCTGCTTTGAGACCTTAAAGGGTTTGAAAACTTGTTTTTTAACTTTGCTTATTCATTCTGGCAAATTGAGCTTTTAAAAGTACACATTAGTGGCATGGAAATTTTCTATCTTAACGGGTTTTTGAGCCCTATTCTTCAGTGGAATCATTCAATAAGAACAAAAAATGAAAGTGAATTCAATTCGTGTCTGTTATACAACGATATATACATTCTAAAATGCAAAATACAGAAATGCAACTGTTTCCCCAAGAAAGGTCTATGTAAGCAATGTAAAACTCATTGACTTTAAGTATGTTTCACCTTAAAAAAAAAAGAGGATGATTTTTAAGCCTTTCTTTCCTCTCCTGAAACCACAAAGAGTTCACAGATGCGTTCTGTATGAATCTTAATAGGCCTAGGGCAGCGTAGTGAAATCTTTGACAGCGAGTAGTATAATGAAGGAACAAATAACACAGATGAATAAGTTTTTCTTTGGTTGTGGCTTGGAGTTGTTTGTGGATTACAGAAAAGTGGGAGACAAGTATGCGGACCTTCCTACTTATAAAGTTTTATTTTTGTAATTTTGTTTAGTTCTATAATTCTGCTTTTCCTTTTTTGTACACACACAAATCAAAGCTCACCAAAGGCAATCTTGCATAAAGTGACAGCTGTTTATTTAAATTATCCTAGCCTCACTGTATTTCCATCTTTCTCTGACAGACATATGTTCAGTTGGTGCATTAGAAATAGATGCACATATTGTTTGCCATCCCGTAGTAACTGGGGACTGGACAATACCAGTTGCTCAGACAGTTGTATTATATTTGAGATCTATTTAGCAAGTGTTGTTCTTATTTTAATCAACTCAGTGGCACATATGTTTGAGTAAACATTTTGACTATTTTGTATTAGGAGGTATGATTAATTGATCATAATAACACAAGGGAAACGTCAACAGAATGCGTAGGCTCAAACACGTAACAGGTTAAAACTGGCCTGAGTTTGCTACAAGTATAGCTTGCAGGATATATGAAGGCAGAATGATTTGTCTCTGTTTGGAATTTTAACATGAATTTATTGTGAAAAGAGGTAATAAAAGTCTATCATCTTTTTCTGTATTGAAAAACACCTATAGAACCACACCATCTTAAAGGGTTCATTTCTCAAACCGGGTTTGGAAATGCGTATCTTTATTTTTTCTGAAGGATAGGAAAGTGCATATACTTGAAGGACACAAAGGGAATGTACAAACTATTTTTACCCACTGAAAAGAAACATAGGTAGCCTTTCCACCACCAATCAGAGCAGACACAAGGCAAAAGGACTGGCCATGAGAGGAGAAAGTTCACAAGTTTTCAAAGTAGATAGCATAGTTAATCCTTGATACATAGTCACTGCTCTGAGTATCCTTCCTGCTCAGCTCCCAAGTGGTGGTGTTTGTCCAGCACATGCTCCCAGTTGCCAGTCTCTAATTCTTATGAGTGGGGGGTTGGCTCATACTTATAAACATAAATTCCAAGTTGTATTAACCAAGAAATATAAAGTTCAAAGGAACTGTGTTCCTAAAGCCTAGAGGAATAAAACATTTTTGCTTAAATCCTCGTCCAACTTACTATTTTACCCTCTTTCCAATATATCTCTTATAGTCTTCTAATGTTTCTGTAATTCTCCTTCTGACTGTAAGAACAAATAATGAAAACTGAAAAGCTGGCTGAAGCAATGAAATTGAACATATGAAGGGAAGCTGCTTTGATTTCTCATTGTCCACTCTTTATTTGGAATATTTCCTTGTCGTTCAGGTTTTTGGAGCCCGTGGCATTGTTGCGTATTTTGTTGGTTTATTTTTTTGGTGTGGTGTTTGGTGTCGTGTGTGTTTGGGTTTGTTTATTTGTTTTTTGTTGGGGTGGTTTTGTTGTGGTGGGGTTTTTTTTTTTTCCACAAAAAGCCTCTGCTTCCTTGATATTTCAAGGTGGTTGCCAGAATTTTTCTAGATGAGGAACTTGCTACAGTTATTATGGGTTTCTTGATTGCTTTGCCATAAAGACTCCTGAATGTGGCTTCTTTCTGAGGGCATCAGAAACTAACTGCTATACAGCCCAGGCAGTTAATAGCGCCAGTTTCTAAAACTGAGCATCAGTGTTATGTAGTATACTACTCTTGCCCTGGGTATAGGTAGTATTTGAACAATGATAATCATCTCCTGTTGCACGTAGCTTCGTTAACTATTAGAAATGTTCTAAGAGATTGCCATCTTCATGTATGCAGTCTTGTCGTGAGTTTCATGAGGGTGATAGCTGATGGTTTGGACATCCTTTAAGCCTGTAAAGGATGCCTGTTTTGCTAATTCTGCTGATGAACCAGATTTCAAAAGTAGTCTTGAAAGCTTTCAATGTACTGAGTCCAAGTCAGTACTATTTTTGAATAAAGAGAAGATTTTGCCTTTTCATTACATGTTGTTATAGCATTCTGATGATCACCTAGGTGCAGTTTTGCTTGAGAGCAAAAGGCAAACCAAGCTGACCTCAAATCTTTCACTCTGAATTTAAATAATTTATTAATTTATGCTTTGGTTTTTACTAAAAGATTTGGAAAAAACCATATCTTGGCAAACCTTGACATATTGGAGTTATTTACAGATGCATTCTAGCTATTCAGATTTGTCAGATGTAGGTAGAAGTATTACTGAAGTACTAACATAACTCAAAACGTATCATCAGTTACTTGATCTTGCTGGGAATGAGCAGCATTTGCAAATCTTGACTATGTTAACAGCAGCAGGCAAATAATGAAACTGTAGTTCATGTGGGACATTAATATAATTTTGAGGAATGTGTTAAAATTCCTCAAAAGCAACGTATTTAAGTTTAAGCAATATATTTAAGTAGAAATATCAGCTATAGTTATGTACATTTCAGAGATATGCATGAACACACAAAATGCAATTTGCAGTTAAGAGGTTGCTGCAAGACAAAAAGACTGATCAGGCATCAAGAGTTAAACTGATTAGTTATCTGTAAACTGTAGTTAATGAAAGGTGGAATATTTTGTCTTTGGATGTTATTCAGCTTACACAATTATGAAATAAAAGAAAGATTGTGACCATTGGGGAGGATCGTAGGAACTTTCATTATTCCTGCATTAACACAAACTGTTTGAAACTGTCTTAGCCTGTCTGTTGACCAGGATAAAGAGTTTTAGATTATGCCAAGTATTAGGATCATAAGGGCATTTGAGCATGTCCTCAGGATTTGTTTCAGGTATTAGGGAGGCTAATTAGAGGATGTTTAAGTTTCAGGGTTCAACACCGTTCTGTTTGAAGCCATTGTCAGTTGCAGCGGGAGCAATAAGAGGTTTGGTAATGTTGATCACTCAATTTCTTTTTAAACCTTTATTTTGTCCAAAATGATGTTATTAGTGATGAATCAACGTGGTATTAATGTAAATATATGACCTTACATAACAATGTTTAATTCATCAATGGAATTCCCAAATTTTAGCACCTTAAGCTCTAACGAGCTTAATGGAATTCTTTCAAGTAGTTTGTTTCCTGTTCTGACTGGTGTGTACTCTTCACTTTTACATATTCTGCTTCATGTTACAAGGTAGGATTGATTAACATTGCCCAACTTCTGGATTATCATGCCCTAATCCTCTAGTTCTAACATTTTACCAAGTAAATGTTATTGAAAAATGCTTGCCTGTATTTATTTCAACATAGTAATATCAAAACCGATGTAAATAATTCTGAAAAGTCAATGCTATCGTACTTCCTCAAAGGACTGCACATGTGTACTTTGTTTGTATTTGAATGGCCTGGGTAGAATTCCTAAAGGTAAAAATAAATAAAAATTACTGGTGTCGAAATTTTTGTAATAAACCATCACTATTGTTGATGTGGGCTACCGAGTGATACTTGGGCGGGGGGAGCAAAGTACTTTTCCAAATTGTACCTTAATTTCTGTATCCTTTAGTAGGAAAGGAGAATATGGACATAGGAAAGTTTGTTTAAACATCCTTTCATTTTTGTTACTAACTAGTGTTACTAAGCTAAGTGTATATATAATATACGTTTGTGGGTGTTACAGCGAAAAATACCAAAGAATTGTCATAAATAAATAAAATCCTGGATGAATGACATACAACAAAGTCAAGTCTCTGTACAGTGATTTTGGTAAAATATTCCTCTCTCTTTCCTTTTCCTTCTTATGGCTTGGTATTAGTCTCTAATGCTTCATTTTGTATGATCCCATTTCCAGTAGCAGAATTTCATCAACCTCAAAGGTTAACTGTGCATGAATGTATAAGAAATTTTTGGTTTATTTTCTTGTTTTTAAAGAAAAAGAGTAGCATTGGAGGCTTACTGCTTTTGCATTGCATTTCCAAGAAAACAAAGTTTTGATTAGTGTTACAAGCTACAATAAGAAAATGGCAGTATAATGAGGACGGCAGCATACTCAGTACCCATGCTTTTTTGCTCTAAACTGAGATAACTAAAGAACAATACTGACACTAATGGAAAGAACCTTCTCAGTATGGTGAGAAAGCTCATTACAAAGCAAAGAAAATAAAGAGAACAAGATTAAGGGAAAAATCTACACAGGATTATAAAGATTTGCAGTGAATGAAAAAAAATTCCAATTCTGAAAGCTCCATTTGAAAGAAAGGAACTCTTCTGTATTCAGAACACCACAGATAACACATTTAAACACATTTACACCTTTTTATAACCAAAACCAATCACTGAAGATGAGGGGAGTTGTGTTCCGCATTTCAAAAGTGTATGTGCTGGAGGAAAACTGCTGCAAACCAACATCTCCAAATCAGCAAGTTAGATGATTTTAAAAATAATTTATCTGCCTCTTCACCCCCTCATATTTTCCTTTTGTTTTTTCAATGTGTTTTGCATATCAACTTCCTTTAAGGATTGGGAATCACATTCCTTGGTATAAAAGGTGATGTAAGATAACTTCCAGTCCTTCTATAAGAGTTTTAAAAATTATTTCTTGAAAAATCTTTTCTTATGTAGAAATGATATTTTTTAAAATTCCTTAGAAGAAACTTCAATCCTTGTTTGGTAGCGTGATGAGTCTTAGTGTGGCTAGTCAGGGGCATGAAAAACTTCTTTGAGGAAATACAATGACATAGAGAAGCCCTAAGAAAAAGGCTGGAGACAATGTTATTTCTAGTATCTAATAAACTGTCTGCAAAGTACGTGTGCGTAATCTGATTCATAATATTGCCACAAAATATACATACTAGATTCTCTAGTATATGTTTTCCCCTTGCATCATGCTCTAGAAATGCTCTAAATGATTGGTACTAATTATTCATCAGTTCAGTAATCCAGACGCAGTCGTTCATTGGTAACAACGTTTCCTTCATTGTTTGCAACTGAAAAAAAATCTGCTCCCAAGCAATTAGATTTAATTTTCATTTGTTCTTCCCTACTTATGGCTTAAAATCTTTCTCATTGCTGTCTAGAGAGAGTCCAGGAATCTATGTAAAGGAAAGGATTGAGGGGAGTGGAATTCTGGGAATTTTGCCCAGTAACATCAGTGCTCAGCAGTTTCTCATTTAGCTTTATAGTTTCCAATAAGAAAAGATCTTCTCTGAACAGTGAAATGAATACTGCATATACCTGTCATTTTCCCTGATTTGCTTTATACTCAGTTCTCTTGAATATTTATTGATTCCTATATTACCAGTTTGAGACCCTTTCATGCCTATTATGTATACCCTCTACAATTTGATTTCCAAAAATCAATATACTGTAACTAAATAGATGTTTCTACTTTCTGCTTACAAAACAAAAGCAGAACCCCAGCAAGGTTACAGTGTAAAATGAGAAAAATATAGAAAAAGTTTCAAGTGCATCCTAGTATATGTCTCTTCTTACAAGTTATTTTGAGGTTGAGTTAGTGAATTAGCTGTATAATAAATACAATACTGTAAAGTTGTTAGAATCCGCTTTTTAATCGGGAGGTTTAGCTTTCAACGTTAAAATACTAGCCACAATTATACTGATTCCTTCCCCCACCCCCCCACCCCAGCTTAATTTCCACATTTACTCCTATGTAGAGCCTGAGGGAGTTACTCTGGATTCAGTACTTTCATACTTTTAACCTTGAATGATGGAAGGAAAAAGTAAACTTAGCAAATCTGTGGATGACAATGACCTGGAAGGGCCTGCAAACAATTTGGAGGACAAGGTTACAATTTAAATTAACCTTCATAAATTGGAGAAATGATACGAATCACACAGATAACATTCAGTAAATAGAAGTGTGAAGTACCACATTTGGCAAGGAGAAATGAAAAGCACAAGTATAACATGAGGGAGTATTGAGTAGGCAATGCTAACTGTAGGGGAGGATGTAGGAGTCAGTGGGTCATAAACTGAGCATGTCAAGAACGAATATTGTGTTCAGCTGTGTCTTTAAGAGACATTAGTCCAGAGCCCTGTAAGTAGAGGTTTGAATAACTGGGTTTATTTAGTGTAGAAAACACAGGACAGAAGTAGGCTGATAAGTCTTCCAGAATATTTAAGTATTTTAATAAAGAGGGAAAATCAAGTACCCTTCATGATGTTCAAGAGTAGGATTAATTTACATTAACAGATTTGTAGAATAGTGATTATGAAAGTCCTTATACCTCAGAGATGATAAGTGTTAGAATAAGTTACTTAAGTTGTGGATTTGCTGTCAGTGTGTTTTTAAGAACAGATTAGGTATAAGAATGAGAAGATGGACAAATTACCTTTTGCATTCCTTCCTAGACCTATATGTCTTTTCATAGCGTTTTATGATTTTTACATTTTAGTCTAAAAACAAGTTCAGAATGTTCATAACTTATTGTGTAGCCCTTTGTTCTATGCACCTGTTCAGTCTTCAGCATTCCTATTAGAATGCTTACAAATTTTATTGATAATTTGATACAACTTTTCTTATTTATGAAAACTTCCAACAGTGTGAGCATTGTTCAGTGTTAAAGCCCTACACTCAAAATGAGGTTCAGCTCAGCAAAGAATAAAGCCTCATAATTGCCCCACCCAAATCTCCTTATATTATTTGTTCTATTTAATTAATTACAGATAATGAAAGTAAATTATACTGAAGAAATTACCACTCAGTTGTGACAGGCAGTTGTACTCATTAAGCAGACTTCTGCAGAGGAAAGTAAACAAATCTAATCAAAATAAAGTGAAATTTCTTGTTTACTATAAAATCATAAGACTTCTAATTATAAATTTAACTGATTCTCTGATTCTAACAGAAATATAAAAACTTTCAAATAGTTAGAGAATTAAAACTAGAAACGACCTAGATTATAAATATTCTGAACAAAAGTTGTATCCAAGATACCAGTGATTTTTGTTCAAATCAGAAACATTAGCATGATTTCTGAAGACATATTCTGATGTTCCCTGCAGCTTAAGCTTTTCACTGATTCTTCCATGTACTCAAAAAACATCAAAGGTGTCTTTTAGATGAATCAGATCAATAATGGCCTCATGGTACAGAACAACATGTAATTCTGGATTTTCAGAAGAGGTTGAACATTGGCTTTTTCTGTTCTCTGAATTCTTGCCAGGTTAGATTGTGAGTGATCCCACAACAGTTGAATCCCTTTGTGGTAGTGTCTTAGCTCAGATCTTCAATGAAGGCTTCTGTGCCCTCTGGAAACCATATGGCAAGTGTTAATATAAGAGAGCTTTAAGTACTTTGGATTGGAGAAAGGAAGCTATCTAGCCATAGTACCACATGCACTGATGTCCCCTGCAGTGTCTACATATCCTCTGTCTCATCTTGAAATGCCATTACATAGATTTGAATCTTTGCACAGAATGGCTGAGGTTGGCAAGAACCTCTGGGGATTGCCTAGTCCAACCACCTGCTCAAGCAGGGTCAGCTGGAGCAGGTTGCCTAGAGCTGAGTTCAGTCAGGTCTTAAATATCTTGGAGGACAGAGACTCTACAACTTTGCTGGGCAACCTGTTTCAGTGTTTGGCTCCCCTCACAGTTAATAAAAAAAGTGTTTTCTTATATTTAGGTTTAATTTCCTGTGCTTCAGCTTGTGTCCATTGCCTCCTGTCCAGTCACTGGGCACCACTGAGTCTGGTTCTGTCTTTCTTACTTCACCCATTATGTATTTATACATATTCATAAGACCCACCCACTCATCAATCACCTTTGTATCATTTTGTTGGACTTGCTCCAGTATGCCCATGTCTTTTTTACTGGGGAGCCCAGCACTGGACATAGCATTCCAGATGTGTCTCACCAGTGCTGAGCAGAGGGGTAGGATCACCTCCCTACACCTGCTAGCAATGCTCTGCCTACCGCAGCCCATGGTGCTGTTGGCTGCCTTGGCCACAAGGGCACATTGCTGGCTCACAGTCAGCTTGGTGTCCACCACAACCCTCAGGTCCTTCTCTGCTAAGCCGCTTTCCAGCCAGGCAGCCCCAGCCTGTGTTGGTCCATGGGCTTATTCCTCCACGCTTTGCACTCCCCTTTGTTGAACTACATGAGGTTCCTTTTAGCCCATTTTCCAGCCTGCCAAGGTCCCTCTGAATGGCACCACATCAAACCCACCCCCGGTTTTGTGTTGTTGCAAAGGAAGAATCCAAAACACTATGTACTTCCACGTTTTATGTCTTCTCTCCCGCAATTTTTCCTTTTTAAGGGACATCACTGCAACAAAGAGATTATGAAACTTAATCGCTTACAGTTGATTGGATTGAGAATTGTACATTGGAAAACCTTAAATATTGCGTAGAATATTTATAAAGAAATTAAGATACCCATTTCAGAAACATTCTTTGATTCATGTAGAAAATCCTCTGCTTTCTTTAAGGCAGTGCCTGGGTCACCTCATAAACCTAGGTTTGGTAGGGGAGGAATGAACACAAGGGAAAGGTGGAATTTCTCATAAGGTTAGTGTATAAATAGGTCTCTTAACTGAGAGATATTAGTGAGGGAATCTGCTTTGTAAGAGACAAATCTTTATTTTGGTATGCATAAAGGTACCAGATTAAATACCCAAATGGTTACGAGACAAAAATTGAATTTTTGAGTAAACTTTAACGTGCTATTAAAATACTGGAAACCCTGGGGAAAATGGGATCAGTTAGCCGTTTTAAGTGTGGAAAAGGAGGGGGGGGGGGGGGGAAAGCAGCCTTTACGGATATTGTGGTGGCTCTAAGACCAAAGTTTTAGAACACAGTAGTTAACTGGCGTGCTTTTTAATGCTGCTTTTTTGCTGCAGGCTCAATCTTGTAGGAGTAAACAGATTCTCATTTTTGAAGTCAATGGGCAAATTCTTTTCTCCTGCTTAAAGCAAGGAGTTATGAGACTACACAGAGAGATTTGTAACTCCCAGAAACTGCTTTCAGCAGAATTTGTCTGATACTATGGTTGCAAAACGGTATTGTAACTTAAGGGTTTTTGTTGGGTTTTTCTTGGGGGTTTTTTTGTTCGTTTTGTTTTAAGAAACAGCCTCACGGATGTAACTTTTTGAAGGTCCTGAAAGTTGCAAAGACAATTATTTAGAAGAGAGAGAAAATACTTTTTAAAATGAAATTATTTATCAATATGATACAGTTTGAAATGTGGAAATGGTAATTATAAAGGTAATTTTAATCAAATTTAGGGCTATCTTCAGACTCACATTTATTTAATTCCCTAGTGACTCAGATTAAATATGGAGGTAGTACTGGCCAGTATTTTATATACAGCCAAATACAGGCTACAAAGAGAAGAATCACTAATCTGTGTTACTGTCTAGAGCTGTATCTATATAAGGGTAAAGTTTCGGGTTTAATTAACATGTTTTATTTCTATGACTTCGTCATCGCCTTGTTTTTACTCAGTAGCTTAGGAGCTCCTCCCAGGAACCAACATGGGTTCTTACCCTATACAGACGTATACGCACACATGCATACACACCACCCCATAGGTTCTGTACACATTCCCTTGCATTTGCTCTCTGTCTTCTTACAGTGCCCTTTACTCCAGAAGCTTCAGTCTGTGGACATACTCCGTTGCTTTTAAGGCAAAGTGTTTCAGGCTTAGTGCAGCTACTAGGATAAAACTGTATGCAACCTGGACATCTCCTTGCTAACAAAGAATATAGCACTCACCCAGTAAATTATGAGCAAATAAATACATTTTATCGTCTATAGTACTGATATATTTCTAAGACACTGTCAGCATTTTGTGACTTTCATTTAAGCATATATCTTTCATGACTTTGTACATATGTCAGATGCTTCCACCTGAATGAATGCAGCTAAAACTACTTGTTCTTTTTATTATTATTGCTCTTATAAAAATATTAAGGATTTTTGTGTGTGTGCTAGAAGTCTAATAGCACCAAGTAGACTTTCTTTTACACTCCTGTCACTCTCAGTCTTTCTCTTTTTGAGCTGAAGCTTCTGAGCAGATTGCAGAGAAGTGATTGTGTATTGTTGAGGAGGGCAGGTTGTGATCATTTAATTCCTATTCCTTATGACCTCTCAGGCTCACCTGGAGAAAGAGAGCAGTTCTGGACTGACAAGACTTTGGCTTCAGGAATGTGTTCTCAGAGTATTTCTCATCCCCTGGCCCCCCAAGCCCTGTGGCAACAGGCTTTCTTTTGATTTTTACTGAGTAAATTTAGTTCTAAATGTGGCAGTCTGGTGTGTTAATGATAACACGCAGGTGTATAATTACAAGGGCTCTGCAACCAATACAGTAAACCCAGCAGTTGCTCGGGGCCCATGATACAGCATTTTACCGTAGCAAGCTTAGCTTTCAAATTTTAACAAATAAAATTCCACTTCAGGAAAACCAAATAGCTTGTATTTAGCTCAAGCAGCCAATCTCTCATGATATTTTTTCCAATCTTCCTTCTTCTTCTTATCTTCTGTCTGACTCATATGTATTTTTAAAATTAGCTGTATCCTGTTTACCTTTTCTGTCAAATTATTATTGAAGTTGCTTTATAAACCACAATGGTTCATTTTCAAACATTTTTACTGGTTTTGCTTACTTTTGAGAAGGCCTCCATAATGCTGACAATTTCAAACCTAAAAGGCTTCCAATATTGAATCAAATCCTGAATGGGGTCAAAATCAGCAAGTGGAGGTTCAGAAGGAAGGATTAGTGTTTTTCAGTTCACAGTAAGGTAGAGCAGTAGCCTTAGATATAAAATACTTCTTTATTTTCATTCTAATGTATGGAAGTAGAAAAGACTTGCTCTAGCCTTAAGATCAAACTCAAATGGCAGGCAAGCAAGAAGTAAATATCAAACCAGAATCAACTAAGTAAAAGATAGGGAAGGAAAAGAAATAATTAGATAGTTTCAAATTACCTGTACTACCCTTGCTTCCCCTTTGTTAATTAAGACAAAGCTTTCAGGTGGTATGGTATTGCTTTTTCTCCCATATATCACCCATCTGCTATTTCACACTCTTTTATGTCATTATAAGGACTAGCTCATCTTTTTTCCAGTATATAGCAAATATTTCAAGCATAGATGAAAAATACTGAGATAAGATGCTCCAGAAAATGAGATCCACCTTTTAAAAAGTAAGTGAATCATAAGATTTTATTCTAATACTTGAGTTTGAAGTTTTCAGGCATGTAATACAGTCTCTGATATCATGCAATATAATGAGATGTTATTAGTCTGAATAATCTTAATCGTGCTCCTGTGTATTCCTGGGGACAATACAATGGACAGTTTAATTCACTCCAAGGAACTTTTTTGTGCATCACAGACATATAAGTAAGGTAGGGAATCGTTCAGCACTTATTCCAAGTACGGTAGTCCTTGTTATTTATTTTCAAGCTCGAAGTGATGAGCTATATTTCTCGTACTAATGAATTTTAAAAAAAAGCACTATATTTTTCTTCTCCGTGGCTTTGTCTCCTGGCAGCCATTTCAGATATTGCATAAGTATTGTTCATGTGTGCAAAAAACATGTAAATAGTCCAGGCAAGAGTAGTAAAGTACCGCACCAAGCAGCAATTGCTTGAGAACAAATAAAATTTACATTCATCCAGTTCAAACAGTGGTAACAACTGCCACACTTTCTTTTGAAGGAATGTTTTCTTGAGGATTTTAACCCCTGTCTTAATGTGTATGTAAACTTCCACACCTGCTTTTCTTTGTCAAGCAGTTCTCTTTTGTGTTCAACAAACAGCCAGGATACAAGCAACAAAGTTGACCTGAGTCATATTTTTCCATTAAGTACACTGTCAGTCTGCAGTCTTGCTTGAGGGATGGTGTGATTCTGCATAGTACTTAGCATGACTACAGGTGACACCGAGAAATGCAGCGGTGTTGTAAGATGCTACTAGACCCGGAAACGTCCATGTTCAGGACAGATGTCTGGTGCTTGGCAGTCATAGGAAGCCTCCTATTCACACTGCAGAAAAGAAAATCCTGCGTATTCAGTACTTTCTTGATGAGGGAATTATAAACTCTCGTGAAATTACTACACTGCTAGGTGTCTTAAAATCTGAACCGCAATGACTAATATCTTGATGGGGAGGAAAAGAAAAAAAAGCTTTTTTTGATGCTTTTATAAGAATGCAGTCTTAAGTCTCTATTGACAATTTTAGAAGGTCACTGTGTCAGAAAAAAATCTTCCTAGTGGACAAATGCAGTTATTTTGTATATGTCATGTCTGTTCAATTTTAGTAAGTTCTCTTTCTACTTTTGCTGTGTTTAATGTCCAAACAAATGTTGCCAATCAAGAACAGTTACATCCTAGATGAGTCATAAATTACATCACCCACTATATTATTTTCTATATGTGTTCTCTACAGTTGGGTCCCATCCTCCTTTGATGCTACTGCAAACCTTCAATTTTGGAATATTATTCTTAGGTTTTAATCACTATATTCTACTTGTATGGTTATATTCTGGTTATATTTTAGTTTACAAATAAACTGCACTTGTAATTAGTGATTTAAGGAATCACAACATTTATCTGTAACCTTACAAATATTTGACTGATACTAATATATGTGGGGAACATAAATGTATTTGGTAATATTTATATTGCAACAAGAACAAAACCTGCTACGCAAAGACTTGCAGCAACTACTTTTGAGTGTATTCTGAGTCAACTCAAAACACTTGAGGCTCTGTAGTAATTCTTACTGAAATAACATAAGATCAAAGACTACTAGAGCAAAAATATTTACTTTTGTAACAAATCTCAGTTTGAAAATTTCTACAGGCTTGAAACGTATAATAGAAAAAGTTTTAAACTTGAAAAGAAACTTTAAGAAATATTTCTTTTCATAACCTTTTGTCTTCTATATAAAGGTTCTGATTTGTTAATACAGTATAACCGAACTGTAGTTGCACCTGCCTGGCTTTGAAAAACGTAATATTTCGTGTGATCTTAGCCTCTAAATAGTCAGATTACCCAACCAAGTTAATAAGACTTTTAAAATAAGGGCTATCAAATTACCATAATACTGTTTGGCACACATTGGCTTGTATATTGAATGATATGCTTTGTAAATTAACTTATCCTTTACATTAATTGGTACTAACTACTGCAGATCTGTTTAATATTAATGTGTTAATCTGTTTATCAGTGACTAGAATTGCACATTAAATTCAGAATGTCAGTCGCACATTCAATTCAGAAAGTCAGCTGTTAATGTAAATTGTAGTTTATATTATCACTAGAGTGAGAAAACATGCAAAAGGTTGGGTATCTATACAAGGCTAATTATCCTGTATGTATGTGTGAGGGTGAAGGGGGGAATGTTCTTTATTCTGCTTGAGTCAAAGGTGTTGGCAAATTTATTAGAATTGGGCTATTTGTTTCTGTTTTCTGTCTCTTTGAGATTGGCCTACCTCATAAAAAACTGTGAAACATGTGAAAGTTTCTACCATTTAATTTTAAGACCACAAATACAGATATTCAGTTTGGGCCTATTGCTGTTTTTTTCATAAAAAGAAATATCTAGTATATTTTTGTTGTTTTACAGTCTGTTATTCTTTTTCTTCTGAAAATTGTTTAATGAGTAATTAAAAGAATAGCAAAGCCAAAGAAAATTCAAATTTCAACTTGAGTTCATAGCTGTGAATTGTTCAACCAGCTTTACCATAGAAATGTGCAAAGTTGAAAAAGCATGGTGAAAACGGTTATTTGACCTTCTCTATTTTTGACTTAGTTTAGGCAAGGTATGAATTTTCGGTGGATATATTTGTCAGTTCCTCAGATATCTACACTTTTTCATACTTTAAAATACATACTTAAGCAGCGCTTAAACTGTTAGGAGCTACCTTATCTCTTACGTTTAGTTAAACTATAAAGATCCTTCAAGTGTGAGCATACAGTATTCCTTATTTATGCATATTACATAGTTTTCACTTTATTCAAATATACCCTTTAGTAAAATTTGAGCACATTCAAAAAAACTTTGTTGGTCCACAAACACATTAAATGGTCATAAAATACATACATTCTATAAGGAGCTTTTAGATGACTACAGACGATTGTATAAAATTTATGTTCAGTAGTCCCTTCCACTCCTCTCCCTCTCCACCCCAAATAATTTGAGAGGAACAAACATTTGAAACTCAATTTCTAGAGATATCCTACCAGATAGTGCTTGTAATGTAACTGTAAATTATTGCATACAATATTCAAGAAATGTTAAAATAACAATTTGTAAAATTACATTGTATGCCGTGCATTCTAATATCTAATTTTTCCACTTTCATCCAAAATCTCATAAAATAAGCTGTTAAACTTAACTGACATAGGCAACAAAATAACTGTGATAAATTTACATTTACAGCACTGTTGCAAAGACATTAAATCATGATGCTTAAACCTAGGGGCAACCAATAAACATCTATGAAAATCTTGCATTTTAAAATTTTAAAGTGCAATCTTTATGGATTGGAAAAAAAAAAAGTGTTTCTAACATTCCAACTCTTTGTCTCAGCTCTGAAGCTATGGTTTACTGTAATACTAGAAAGCACTGTCCAGACACAGATTGGAAAAACAAACCAGGATGTTATTAGTTTTAATTTCTTTTTTTTTTTTAATGTACAGGAAAATAATGCATCAGAGTTACCAAGTTAATATTTTTACATTAAAGTTTTGTTTCCCTTGTAAGGCATCTTTGAAATAGGTAGGAAATTTCATTGCATCTTGAAATGTTTTTTCAGGTTTTTTAGAAATGACGCAGAGATAATATTTCTTAATTGTTGATGTCATGTGTGCTCAGTACTTCTGAATGTCTGTCCAAGATTTATTTTACACTAATGCATTCTTGCCCTCTAAGGTGTAAATATATATATACACACACAGAGAAAAATTTCAGACTTAGTATGTCCTATATATTGCAGGTATCATTGTTTAAGTTATTTAGATATTTAAGATGTAGGGACTCTTTTTTTTCTTTCACGTTTTTTCTCAAAATGCCAAGACAACCTTAACCTGAAGCAAAACAAACAAACAAACAATATACAAAACCATGGCTTACAAATAACTTTCTTGATAGTGCCTTTCCTCTAAATGAAGGCAGAAAAAAGTTATGAAATTGCTTAGTGTATTCTTCGGTGGAATTTGTGTGCTTGGTGTTATAAAATTATTCATGAGTAAGTCATTGCTTTGAAGGCCTGGCCAGATTTTAAAAAGAATCTTTTCCTGCATAAAGGAAAACTACGATGGGAAAGTTATAATTTACGTTCTACTGAAAAGTTGAAACTATATTCTGGGCTAACACAGTTTATAGAGAAATATTGTAAATCTCTTGGGGGAAAAAAAGGGGGGGTTTGAGTAAAGCAAACACAAAACTTAGTATTGTATCAGTGGAAAACTGAATCCCCTGAAATGGGGTATCTAATTTCCTGATTTACTGTTAAAAATAACTTTACTCGTCTGTAAAGCTATTTTATGGGTTAGACAGTTTTCAGTGTAACTGTATAAAAATAATATATTAAAAATAACAAGAAAGATCTTATTTGGGCAATTTTGCTTGAAAGCAAAATCAATGAAGAAAAGTTAATTTTCACTAATGGCTGGCCATTCATAAATCTTTCTTTTATTTATTATTAAAAAACATCACGCTGATTACACACATGTATAATGTTGAAGTTCACTTTATTTAGCTAGAACACAGAATTGCTTTGGTCAGAAAAAGAACATGACAGTTTTATAAAGCGGTACTGTTTTTGTCTTCAAGGTTAATTCTAAATCAAAGTTTTGTAGAGGTCTGCTTTAGCATTTTAAGTAAAATATTCTTAGGACTTTATGATGAATAGGAAATCAAATGTTTACCCTTTTTTAATAAATAGCTTAAAAACATGAATTTTATGTCAGCAGGTTGATAGTTGTATTTGTCCTACTATTTTCCCGAAGATACAGCACCTAAATGAAATGTAGCAGAGTAATTATTCATAAGCTTGTGCTTATCATAGAAGTCTGACCAAATGTCATATTGTTTTTCTTTAAAATAGAAAACTGGATTTATGCTTGCACATTGGCACTTTGAGGCAAGCAGAATGTCAACCTTTTAAAATGTGGCGTAGCTATGGAATTTAAGTTGTAAATGTGATATGAGGCAGAAAATCAGGTTTGTCCTGTGGTTATAACTGTGGTGTAAGTGGGTGTCCGGGCTCTGCCTGTTAATAAGCAGCAGCAGACAAAACGAAACAGTATATCTGCACCTTTACTCCAAGCTTGGTTAACTTCTTGTTAGAAGCATCATCATCCTGGTGTAGGTAGAGCAAGGAAAAACACATGCCACTACAGTGTCTGCCACAGAAGTATGTGGCAGTAGTTCACAGGTTTGTTAAACTAAGTGTTGAGTATATTTGTCATTTTAGTCCTTTTTTTTTTTTTTTTTTTTCTTTTTAATACTACTTATTCTAATACTGTTAGAATGGCATTGTAATTGGCATGCCAATTATGCCAAATATTGGCACGGGACTGAAAGTAATTGCTAATATATCTAACTGAACACAGCATCAAAATACTTAAATAATGCTATATGCATCTGGATTCCTTCATACCTGTATCTCTCTCCCTAGAAACTTTTCTGGTTTTGTCAATCTGCTTTTTGGAAAAATGCATGGGCCATAGCCTGATCCCACACACAGTCTTATACTGTGATGTTTTTCAACTTTGCAGTCAATAGTCTACTTCTGAAAGTCCTCGAAAGGTGATTAAGAAAAAGTAAGTTAATAAATGCAATTTAGCATTCCGAGTACATGAAAATTTCAGAGGTGTCAGCACCACTGAAAAACTCAGGGAGTACATAAATCAAAGTAGTGTGTAAACCATTGTTTTAGTTGGACAACTGCATAGTGATTTAAATGAACCTGTCCTTGGCCAAAATCCAAACCAAGGCCAAAAGATTGCAGTTCATTGTTTGACTTGGTCTAAAATAGTTGGCTGTTACAGAAGGTTAAAATGTGCCTTGGCTGGTATATCATGCTTTTTTAAAGTAAGCCACAGCAACAGGGTATTAAAAATCTAAACGTAGTGCTGTTCTGCTGGTAGCACTACTAATATCCAAGCAAGCACAGATATAGCTGCAATGCGTCAGGATGCCCCACAGAGCCTTATTTCAGATTAGGGCACCTTTTTTGGTTAAACTGTATTTAGGCTAAATCAGTAATTTATTAGATCATATATCTGACTGAAGAAATATAACAGCAGCATACTTTCAATAATTACTGCTATTGCTAGAAACCTTGTTTTTTTCTTGGCTCTCTCTTCCTAGGCATTATATATGATGAATTTTTGTTTTCAAAATATAGAGGCTATACTTGTATTTCCACACACTCTATTGTTACATAGTTGTCTTTAATACAGCTGTTCAGGTATCTTTTTTGATCCTGTAAAGATTGTTCTTTTTTTTTACCTTATCTGGCAATCATTGTCGTCTTGAAGCAAAGGTTGGAAATAATTTTAAGGAGAGATACCCTTTCACAGGGTTGCCGTAAGTGACTTCATATACATTATTGGTTCTCCAATATAAAAGTGTTGCCTGAGCCTAATAAAGACAAAAAAGTGACGGCATTAGATCAGTCTAAAGGCCCATTTAGTTCTCTTGTTTCTGACAGTGGCCAAAAGTGGATGTCAAGGGACATGTAAGAATTTGTGGAGCAGAGACTTCCTGAGCCAGGGGTGGTTTTCGTTTGAACAGTAACCCTCAGTGGATTTCCCCCCCATTCACAGGCTTCAAGTTAGAGACCGGAGAGGTTAATGTTTTGCTTCCATCACGTTTTGTGACAAGGCAGTCCGCAGCTGAATTTGCCGTCCACTAACATCTTTGCCGACACCTTATTCTTCTATCTGAAGACATGATGAGCAATCAATCCTGACTTATTCTCTGCAAGTCGTTTGTAATGTTACATGGATATAGGAATTACTAGACAGGGTTATAAGATAGCAAATTCTGATGCTCTTTCAAATCGTATCTTTAATCATTTCACAGCTCTTGCATTAAGCTATTTTTAATACTCTTTACACTGCAGGGAATTCCATTCATGGGCAACTGTAATCTTTTTTCTAATAGAAATATCTCCAATTGACTTGTTCTTTCCTTACCATTACACTGTTTTGTAATGTACATACATATGGTAAAGGTACATTAAAAAAAAAACAAACAAACCAAAACAAACCAAAACAATTAGTTGTTCTTGCAAATTGATCCATAATTACTAGGCTGAAGCGGAAACATGTATGGCCAGCTATAAACCAGGATTAATTACATTTAAACTAATCACAAATTGAGTGTTCTTTATGCAGAATTACAGTACTTCACCATGCCCTGTCTGTTTAAAAACAAAAACAGACATAAAAAACTATACAGTCACAAAAACCCAATGATGATAACGAATTTTTTATTTACCACTGATAAGTAAAATATAAACAGTCTACAGACATTTAGACAGAGGTCTTCATAGACTGTAGTTACTAATTCTGAAGCATTGTTAGGTTATTATGCTGGCCTAGAAGACACCAGATGTTTCTATGAAAAAGAGAAAAGAGGATCATTGTAAGAGCTAGAAAGGAGTAAAATACATTTGTCAATAATAGAACTGTAGTTACAGCATTTTTTTCACCAAATAAATAGGCAGCAACTAGTGTTAAAAGTCTGTACATTTTCTCATAAACAATGTCGCTAATCCCCTGATCTATGGTGCTTGCATGTAAAAAGAGAAGAAAGTTAAATTAGCTAGACTACATTTTCTTCTGTTGTCATTTAAGAATAATATTCTACTTTCTCCTCAGACAGCAGTAGGTCGGATGCATCTTCCCTCAGTGAGAAAGCACCTATTTTTTTCAGCTCAGTTCTGAAAGTTTGTTGACCTTGTTTCCTATCTAACATGGCACAAGCTGCTGATCATGACTGCTGCTGCTGATTTTCTAGATTCACAAACTATGTATGGTCTCTCTTGTTTGATCTTTTTGTATGAAGCTAGTCAGATAATTAATCTTTTTGGCTTGATGAGCTGAAGACAACTAACAATGAAACACAAACCAGAAAAAATATTTTACAGTAATATGAAATATTTATTTGAAACACAACAGCTTGTGTTTAATTTTCAGGACCTTAGTTTTTTAAACCACTTTAAATGTAAGTTATTTAAGGTCATTGTGGCTTGAAATGAAAATTAAATTTGTGAACAAAACCTGTAGAGGCTTATAATTTTATATATATATATAT